>NC_092499.1:131819989-132021745 GCF_047511675.1 Marmota flaviventris
CTTTTAATGCTCAGTAATATTCCACTGTGTAAATATACCATATTGTTTTATTCATTCATCTAGGGAAGAGCATATAGATTGGTTCTATAGTTTACCTTTTGTGAATTGTTTTGCTATGAACATTGATGTGGATATGCCTCTGTATTATGCTGTTTATAGCTCTTGTTGGTCTAAACTGAGGAGTGGGATAGCAGGGTAAATTTTGGTTTCTTTCCAAGTTTTCTAAGGAATCTCCTTATTCTTTTCCAGATTGGTGTCACCAATTTAGAATCCTACCAACAGTGTAACAGTGGGCCTTTTTCCTCATATCCTCACCAACATATATTTTTGCTTGTATTTTTAATAATTGCAATTCTGATTGGAGTAAGATTACATTTTGGAGTAGTTTTGATTTGCAATTCTTTAATTGCTAGAGATGTTGAACATTTTTTATTTATTGATTGATTGTTTATCTTCTAAGAAGTGTGTCTCTTCAGTTCCTTAGCCCATTTCATTTAAGGATTGGGAAATTTGTTTTTTGTTATTAAGTTTTTTAACTTTTTTATACATCCTGAAAATTAGGTATCTATTTGATGTGCATGTGGTAAAAATTTGCTCCTATTCTTGGTATCACTTTTTGCCTCACTGAGTGTTTCCTTTGCTGAGAAGAATCTTTTCAGTATGAATTCATCCCATCTAGTGACCCTTGTTTCTATTTTTTGTGCTTTAGTACTCTTCTTAAAGAAGCAAAATTTCAAATCCCCTACTTGGGATTACAGGTGTATGACATTATGATAGCAACACAATTCATCTTCATTTCAAGCCCACTTTCTTAAGGGGCTTTCATCCTAGGAAGAAAAAGAAAATGTTATAGACAGACCACTCGGTCTAAGGCCATGGCATAAAATAAGGAATATACCATCCATGAATCAATTTAAATAATATACTCAAATCTTTGGATCTGGGGAAAAACTATATATATATATATAATATTACACACACACACACACAGACACACACACACACACACCGTACACTTTCTGGTTAAATCTCCTTGCCCTCACTCAGAGCAGTTTCTCTCTAGTTTTTTAATATCTCAGGAGAAATATTGGTAAAAAAAATAAATGTATCATTCACCTGTAGCATAAAAAGAAGTGATCATGTCCTTCATCTTCCTGAACTCAGGACAAGCATAACTCTCAAATATGGTTCTGTGAACTGAGATTTTCTGGAGTCTTGACATAGTTTTAAGGGTGCTGTTCCAAAAATACATATACTTTATTAGTAATATTTTAAATACATAATGGTAATTTTCACATAGTGGAAATTATGGGTTATACTATAAAATTAAATTTTTACTATTTTTATATGAATTCTAAAAAAAATAATTATCTTTCCACCTCATATAATTTTAATGTTCAATCTGTTTCCATACAAGAGAAGTTAACTGAAATTTTACAAGATTGTCACTCTATTATTTCCATCAATAAATAATATATTTACATACATAATCTACAAATTCAAAAGGCCTCATATGCAAGTTTAAATGCAAATGCTTTTCTGGGTTGGCTGGATTTTACTTCTCCAAAGATACCTTGCCTTAAATTTGCTGCAGCCTGAGGATCTGGATTTCAATTCCCAGAGCCTCAAATGAAAAATAAATAAATAAATAAATGTACAGGCAAGACCCCACAATTGTGACATCATTTATTTCTGGATTTGAGGTTATCTCCTGACTCTCAAAAAACTCACTAGGCTCAGATTGAGCATATGAAGAAATAAGTTGTGTCTAATCAGGACCCCTTATATAAGCATTGTCCAATCTACACATATTCTGTAAAGAGAAGCAAGTTTTGACCATCTGGTGTGAAGTCTGCCAGAGTGGGTATCCATTTCTAGGCTTCCTCACTTATGTTCAGTGAACCTGATTTTTTCTCCTGTATAGGAACTTTGTGATTTATAGAGAGGACATGAGAGGACATGTGTTTCCTAAAAATATAGTAAATGTGAGTGTGCAGTGAAATCCTGAGACTGGATGGTGAGTCTGGTTGAAACGGGCTGCACTGACTATGGTGGGAACTGGCAATTGTTGGCTAGAATCCCTGGTGTAATCTTTGGTTTCTGCAGTCCTTTGTCTTCTGCTGAGAAAGGTCAGCCATGAATTTCCACTGGCCAGTCAACTGGACCATATATTAACCGTAGACACTGGAAGTCCTATAGTATCCTATAGAATATCTTCAGTCCTTACCTTAAATTCTATGTGAGAACATTTGTGGCAATATTTCTGAATCTTCTCAGATTGTGTTGTGAATTCTGGAGTGAGGAGATCATCCCAATCACAACTCCATGTATTTTTTCCTCCAGGAGTGGGGTGAGATACTCTATAGGTTTCTCAGTTTTTCTTTCCTCCTGAATTCATTCTCCTTCATTTTGGAGATTGTGGTATTGTGGATTGAGCCAGAGGTACTGTACCACTTAGCTACATACCTGGTACTTTTTAATTTTTTTTTTATCTTCAAACAGTTGCTGAGTGTCATTTTAAATTTATGCCCCAGTATTGTGAGTTGTATTTATATATAAAATTTTAGCTTCCTGTTCAATGACAACTTCCCCCTTTTCCAGTATTATCAGTTACATTTTTTGCAGTATTATCAGTTACTTTACCCATATTATATTTCAAATGAACATGGTATTTTCAATTGTTATACCAAAAACTGGATGAGACTTTAAAGCATTTTTTTTTTTCTCTCTGGGTGCAATGGTACATGCATATTAATTCCAGAGACTCAAGTGGCAAAGTCAGTAAGATTGCAATTTCAAAGTAAACATCAGGAACTTAGGTAGACTAATTAGAAAATTAGAAAAACCTGTCTTGAAATTTTAAAACATGGCTGGGTATGTAGCCCAGAATTAACATGCTGCTGTTTCAAATCCCCATTACCATAGAAAAAATCAAAAGCAAAAAATTTTTTGTTGTTGTTTATGAGCATTTTACATGATTGAAGAGTAAAGAAGAATCACTTGATCTTGGAAAAATCATGTGTTTCTATTCTTCCTTTGTGTCTCCAAAGGCAGACAACCAAATCTGTCTTTATGCTCAGATTTCCTTTTGTGGAATGTATATGAGAGCATTCTCATTCCATACTCTGGTATTTTCCTGGAACTGTATTTCAGAACTATGTAATATGAGGATTCTACAGCTGGCACATCTAATGCCTCTCATAAGTCCAGACCAGTACTTGTGGCTTTTCTTGTTCAAGAGCAGTATAAATGTAGAGAGCTTAGTTTCTCAAAGAAATAACTGAGAGAACTCTCAACTTCCATTTCCTTAAATGTCTTCACTAATTTTATAGTCTATCACAGTGTTTATATATATATATATATATATTTTTTTTTTTTTTGGTGTATCCATAAATGGAGGGAGGCTTATATTCTGCTTTTATTTATTTTTATTTTATTTTTTAACATTATCTCTCTTTATATCTGCTCTTTGGTGGATGCTTGTGTATAATTCCAGTGTCACACACATTTTTGCACACAAGTCACTTTTGTAATCTACGTCTTTTATTCTAACATCTACCTTGAGGTTGGATTGTATCATTCATTCACATTAAATATTTTATTGATATGTTTTGATTTATATACTTATAATAATTAACAATAAAAAGATATTTGCATACATATGAACTGCCCTATGTAGTTTTCTGTATTGTGATTTCTTTATCTTAAAATTACTACACTGTTGTAATATTATAACATGCATTAGTGTCAGGTAATGATCACTAGTACATTTGCTCTTATATATGAGAGAGTACTTGTCTAATTTTATATACATTCATCTTTCCAGGAAAATTTTAGAAGTTTTTGCTTTGATTTCTTCTTTAACAAAAAAGTAAAGAATGTAAAATTATGACCAGTTATCATTAAAGGGTACCTTGGGAAAAATGATCATTTTCATAATAGTTTTATCCTTTGTAAATATGTTGAATATTTGAGTTTTTTTATGTTCTTTTCCGTATTTTTATTTTCTCAAATACTGCATATCCCTTTTGTAAACATACATGCATATGAAATGCAAAAATTTTGTGACATCAGCATAAAACATACATGGTATTTTATAGTATTTGTCAAATTGGATATAATACATCAACAAAAATTCTAGCTCCTAGAATTTACATTTTACAAAATTTAATAATTATTTCTTCCTCTCTAGGCATACCCCTTGGTTTCATACCCCTCTGGAAGAATGTGGCTGTATTCTCATGTACAGTTGCTGTAATTTTACTCTCTGTTTCCTGTGTGGGTGTATCATATACATATGATTACAAAACAGTTTCTACAAATGGATAATAAAAGCTTAAATTATTATTTTAATTTTTTTATTGCATTTATTCCACATATTCATCAATACTATTTAATTCATCTATATGATGTGATTTTATTCAATGTTACCTAATTTCTAAAGATTTTGAGTTTTCATGATTATTGAACACTTAGATTTATCCTTTTTAAAGTGACTCTTCAAGAATTTTTTTGTTTTTCTTATGCATCCTGTTGTATTTCTTCTTCTTATAAGTGTTTGATTATATGTGAGGAAATTAGGGTTTTTTTACCTTGTCAGTTTTGCAGCTTTTAATGTAATCATTTGATGAATAGATTTGTTTGTATTGATATTTTGTAATTCATAAGTTTAAGTCTATTATATTGTATAATTTTGAAAACAAAAAATAAAAACCTTTTTTTTTTATTTTTTTGATATTGGGGATTCAACCAAAGTGTCTTAATGCTGAGCATATTCTCAGCTGTGTTTTAAATTTTATTTCCAGATGGGGTTTGCTCAATTTCTTCAGTTGGCCTTATATTTTGAACTTCATGCCTTAGACTCCAGAATAGTAGATATTTCAGGTTTGCACCACCATATGCACCCTATCTTTTGTATGTAAACTTTTGAGCTTTGTACTTTCTTATATATTTCAGTATTATTTATTAATAACTTATATTCAGCATTTAATGTGTCAAAATATTTTGTTATGTTTTATGAGTGAAGGGATAAAATAGCATTTTATTATCACATTGTTTTCCCAAAATCCTACCATGTGTTAAGAGTTTTGTTGTTGGTGTTTTCTGTAGTTCCACCATTTATTTTATTATGAGGTTTACCCTGATTGATTTTACTTCATAACATCAATCATGTGACCTCATGGTATTTTGGTCAGCAGTAGACTTTATGTACAACCATGGATCTAGCAAATATCTTAGCCATGTACTAGTCTATACCATCTAGATTCTGTCATTGCACTCAGAGATTTGGAAAATTGCAGAAGATTCTTAGGATAAATTTTCCAGAGTGTATTTCCATAAAATGAGAAATCATTATATATGCCTATATTTGCAATTATATACTGTATAATTGATATAATTTTTATTTGTTGAATTTTCAAATTTGCTAGTGGTTTTTTTAATTGTATCTGCTTTTTTAAAATTTGTACTGAAGATTGAACTCAGGGATGTTTAACAAGCCACATCCTCAGTCTTATTTAATATTTCATTTAGAGACAGAGTATTGCTGAGTTGCTAAGTGCCACACTAAGCTGCTCAATACAATATATATAAGACAATATTATATATAATATTGTCAGAATTTATGATCCTTTTTTCTTATCCTCCTCAGTCACTGGAACTACACTTGTCCATCACTAGACTGGGCTCATTTGCTTTTTAAAAGCACCAACATTGATATTGGTAACTCTGTGTTATGTTTATCTTTAATAGCTTCTTTTGCTCTTTTGCTTGAGACTTTCTTTACTTTTAGTTTTTAAATTATACTTTTTTATTGGGATGGATGATTTGATAATAAATTCTAGTCATTTTATGGCTTACTAATTTTTTGTATGTTTTATTTTCACCTCAGGTATAGATGAATTCCAATTTTTCCAGCTGTATGGAGGTCTAAGTGAAACATAATAACCTGTATGGATATTGTTAAAGAAATGGAACCACAATTTTACCCAGTTTTTTGACTGCACTGTATATGCCCAAAGGACATAAAATCAGGATACTACATTGACACAGCCACATTAATGTTTATAGCAGCACAATTCACAATAGCTAAGCTATAAAACCAAACATTCAATGATGAATGGGTCTATTCAATGATGACAGGATAAAAAATGTTGCTTATGTACACAATAAACTATGAATCGGCCATAAAGAAGAATGACTTTATGACATTTGCCAGGAAATGGATGAATCTGGAGATTTTATGCTAAGTAAAACAAACCATTTCTTTAAAACCAAATATTGAAAGTTATTGCTGATATGTGAAATCTAAATCTTATAAAGTGGGGAAGGGTAAGAAAAGAAGATCAGTAGATTGCACAATGGTAAAAAAAAATAAATAAGTAAATAAATAAATAAAAGGGACAAGGATAGAAATATAAAAGATATATATCTGTACGTGAATCCTACCATCATAGCCACCAACAAGAACAGGATTTTAATTAGGATAAGATATATCCCATGCTTGCATAATACCATAAAAATCAATTTACTATCAGGTAGAACTAGACAAAACCAATAAAATAAAAAAAAAAATTATATTTGTTTGAAGAGCTATATGTATATTCTATTATAAATATCATACAATATAAACATCGATCAAAGTTTGTATATGTATATATGTATGTGTATATATATATATATATATATATATATATATATATATATATATATATATATATATATATATAATTTTGTATGTTAAAAAATGCTAAAATTATAAAAAGGAAAATTCAAACAGGATTGTTGTTGCTATTTTTTATATTAATAACATACATAAAAACCATAAAATGTTTGAACTTAAATAAACTATTAAATATTTCCATTAAGTGGTCTGCCTACCTTGTTGCATTTCAAAATTTCTCTTATACCATTGATATTGGAATTACTAGAGATGTATTACTAGAGATGATTACTAGATTACACATTCAGAATAGCCAGCTCTATCAGAGAAATAATAAATAAGATTCTACACATTACTAAATTTCTGATTAGTGGTTGTACAATTAAAATTTGAGGATTCCCTTTCTTAATTACCATGATTTTCTCATCTGAAAAATATGTATAATTTCGATCAAGATATAAAAAATTCCAAAATATATATTTTTGTGATAATGACTGAGTTTTATATTGTGTTTCATAAATGTGGAGTATGTATACTTTTTTGAACTTAAATCACTTTTTCTGCAGAAGTAGATAATAGTGTCATTGTGTTCCAAAACACTACCTACATGATAGTCTACTAACTCTAATTTCAACTGTATTTACATTACAGACTGTGCAAATATTCCTGTGGTCAATGTGTTATTTATTTACCTATTCTTATTTTAGGAACTGTTAACATTTATGGATATAGCCATTGATTTTACTGAAGAGGAGTGGGAATGCCTTCAGCCTGCTCAGAAAAATTTATATAGAGATGTGATGCTAGAGAACTACAGAAACTTGGCCTTCCTGGGTAAGTTTAACTTCCCTTTAAAATTATTAATTACTAATTATTATTTAATTTATTTCTGTTGCAGAGTATCTTCTGGCAACTTCTCTATAAAAATGAGTTTCAGATTTGTTTCAAAGAAAAAGGGCATTTTTAGTACAGATATTTCTCTCTCTCTCTCTCTCTCTCTCTCTCTCTCTCTCTATATATATATATATATATATATATATATATATATATATATATATATATATAATTTTACTCTTTAATCTGTCTCTTTATTTGTGTGTTACACATCCTTCACTTTAGATAAGTAGTACCTAGTATAATTTAGTAATGTAAACTATTGTAGACTACACATAGCAGCGTACACAGTTGAGTCATTCAAATGTTAAGGAGAAAACCAAACCAAAAAGTGTTGAAAGAGTAGCTACCCAGCAGAAGAAATTCTCAGAAGCTTAGGTTTATTTATTTTGATTGTAATCATTGAACACATACTGCCCTATATTTATCACATTTTCAAATTGCTTGTTGTTCTCTGTTTTCTTCTTTAGTGATGTCCCAGTTTATTCAGATTAACCATCAAAACTTACCTTTTGTTGTGAGGGCCAGCATGATCTGTTTCAAATCTTCTTGTGAGGAAACATTTATAGGAACAAACAGAAGATAGAGAGACACACACACAATGAAAAGGAAAAAAGAAAAAAAAAAAAAAAACTGGCCACCCCTCTTAACAGCTGCACATATAATACCCCAAAATTACATAGCTTCTCATACCATGACTACATTCTAACCCAGTGTTTCTTTAACCCCATGTGCTAGCTAACCACGATTAGGTACAGTTAATACAAATATAGAGCCTCTTCTCCCTAAGGACATTACCACAGAAACTAGATAGTGCACCTGTAGAGTTGTCTTAATATCTTCAGGGAGAAACTGCTGGGCATTACAATTGTGGGACTCAGGGTGCCAGTTACAATCACCCCCACACTTTCCTGTCTATTCCAAGATCAGAATACCTAATACCTCCCCTCTTTTTTAAGGCCTTTTGAATAAATAATATTACTTATCTCCTTAATGCTGGTGGGGGCAAAAAATAGGGCAGGCATAGACAACAACAAATTCCAACATCAGTAAACATCCACCTATGAATATTTTTCACCCAGATGAAATTGAGTAAACATGAAGTTAACCAATCCAACAAGTCCAAAATCCATCATCTTGTTGAACCTTATTAATGATATCTTTAAGATCATCTAAGTCTTTTGAAATAAAATTACTATTATAACTTAAATTGAAGGAACACATGGTATTAAACTTCTGATATCCTTTATGATGTAACAATAACAGACAATCACTTGCAGCATAATTGTCAAGTATGGCTTGAAAATGTTGTTTTTGTTCTTCATTAAGCATATTTACATCCATGGAGGCATGACTAATACTGTTTATGATAGCATAGGCGAGTTTCATAGTAGTTTTATAAGCCCATAGAGCTAGTCCAGGTAAACCCAGCAAGGAGAATGTCAAAGTGTTAAATTCTGCCTTAGAGAGAAGCTTCACTGAATCATCACAGTTTTTATCAAGAGGAATAGATCTTTTATGAATAAATTGCAGAGGATTTTGACCTATTAAATACTATGTGGATGGTAAGGACACATTATTCTGCTAAGACAACAATGAATACCATGAGACATTTTTGCAGGTTTATAACAATTTTATGCAAGTGAGTCAAGATATTGTAATGGGTTCTTGAAGTCCAGGATCTGGCAGTACTGAATTTCCCATAGCTGGTGTACAAAAACAAAGGAAAATTGTTGTTAAGACCAAAGCATTTACAGAGTTTTGTGTGAGTTTAGCAATCAAAGCAGTAACAAAGTTATCTAGAGTACATTCTAACCCCATTTTAGCCAACACCTATTGAGCTGAGGCTGTTAATGGTTTTATATATCAACAAGTAACTAGAATTTAAATATCTTGGGGTCCTCTTTTAATGTTTCTCCTCTTTTGAGGAGAATGATTATTCTCTTGTTTGGATGAACTCTTATCTTCCAGGGTTAAATGAAACTTAGAAATCAGCTTGTGAAGTCACTGATGTACATTTGTAATTGCTATTTTTCAAGCATGAAGCTAGAGTCCAAACAGGACATGTTAGCGTAAGTGTAGCAGTCTATGCTTTTCCCCACATGAGCAAAGGCATAGGAGCTTGTCATGCTGGTCAGGAGGAACCTCATATATTACATAATTTTATTGGTAATGGCTATTTGAGAATAAAATGTCTATTCAATGCAGATGACCAATTTTGAGTATTAACTTTATGTTGTATATTGAGCACATTAATTGTAAATAAAACAATATTTAATGCATATTAATATAATAGAGGCTAGATCTTTGTTTCTTTCTGTTTTAAAAGCAAGTATTAGGATACAATTTGCTCACTCAACAAAAGTTCATCCAAAAGAATTATGAGAAATTTCATGATTTAAAACTATATCTCACTGATTAAAAATTGTGCAAAAGGATGAGATGTCAAGGCAGGAGCATTATCCATCTTTAAACAAATAGGGCCTCTAGGAGCAGATCATGCTTGGTTTCTTTCCATGCTCTCTGCTGGAACTTACTTGACATTTTCTATTTTAGATTCAATTCTGTTATTAAATTTTTTCTTTTGTTTTGTGTTTTGCAATAATGCATTAGTAATCATAAATATTTTGAAGTGAATAAATCATTATACTTCTACTTTGCAATTTTTTAATATATATTTTTTTTAAAATTTTGATTAGTGATTTAATTTCTGGATCATTGTTTTTTTTTATTGTGGCATGCTTGGATTATTTTCTATATATATATATATATATATATATATATATATATATATATATATATATATATATAGAGAGAGAGAGAGAGAGAGAGAGAGAGAGAGAGAGAGAGTCTTTGACTATAATATCAACCCTACACAAAACACAGTGTGTGTGTGTGCATGTGTATATATATGTATATATGTATGTGTGTGTATATATATATATATATATATATATTCCACTTCTCTTTATATATGCTATAGATTTTTAATTTTTACAGTATTTTAGAAGTTGCTTAGACTTGTTTTAAACTTGGTACTGCTTGATAAGCCTCTCCCATATTTGCAGAATTTCAGATTTGCACACTAAGAATGCCCCTCTCATTTTTTCTTAAAAATATTCACATAAACATTGTGCCCATTGATGTTAATATTTTTCAATTTCACTCTCTAAACTTTTTTTAAATAGTTATTTAGTGTTCTTTGAGTAATTCATAACTGTCAGTATCCTAATGTTAAATCCTTAATGTTTTATTTTTGTTTTTTTGTCACTTGGATTTAGCCATGCTTCTCTTTGTTTATATTTGCCGTACTATTTTTTATTTGTTCATTAAAGGAGCCATAAGTAGATTATATACTCCATTTTCAGGAAAAAAGTATAAAAACTTTTGAATAAATAAAAATAGGCAAGAACAGTGCTGCATCCTTGTAATATTTACTAATTGGGAAGTCATGCAAAAGTATGTCATGTTTGAGAGAAGTCACAGAAATTTAGAAACAGCATGGCTCAAACAATTTTAAAAAGACTTGTGTTGTAGTTCATGATATAGAATTTTTGGGGTAATCTCAAGCATTACACGTGAAATATTAACAGTTGGATGACCTAAAGATCCAGAATTGCCAGTACTAAATATGTATCCATGAACAATTAAATCAGAAAATTGAAGAGATACCTCTGCTTTTGTGTTTAGTGCCAACATTTTTGTCAGTATTAAAGCTAGGGACTCAATATGCGTGCCCATCAATGTCAAATGTTTAAAAATATGTACTTATATACTATTATTGTTTAGTTATAAAATATTTTGTCTCTTCAAGTGTTATAAGAAATATATGCAGGACTTTGAATTAAGTGAAAGGTGGCGTGCAGATATTAAGTTGTTGGAGCATTTGATTCACATGTGGAAGTCAGAAGGTTAGTGAGCAAAATTTTGCTCACCGAATACTGTGTTTTGTGTAGGTTTGATATTATAGTAAAGGTCTCCATATTTTTATTTTATTGAGCATAATAGGGTCAAGAGTTTTATTTTACCACATAGTGAGTGTATTATGTTCTTCATAAATACTAGTAGAAGGAATACAATATGTTGTAAGAACAAAATTGATAATTATATGAAATAATGATCGTTAATTCATTCTATTTAGTCATTTTACGTTGTATATATAGTATAAAATACCATGATATATTTGTAAATAAACAAAGTTGTGTTTGTCAATAAAGGAAATTCTCATATCACAGGAATGTAAAAATATAAAAATCAATTTATTATACTTGATTGTCATGTGTTGAATTCATCCAAATATTATGGCTATAGGCTATGCAAGGTTTTTATAGTCTTTTAAAATGTTTTTACAAAAAAAAAATTATAGACATATATGTATATTTCTTAGTAAATTTTTTGTTCATATTTCTTTTTAAGAGTCCATTGCCTCTTTACCCTTGTTGAATATTTATGGTATTATCACTCAAAATCTACTAGTTATTTTCATGTCTCTATGTCATGGTAGACAAAAACCATTTTTTGGACACTCTTTGAAAAAGCCAGAAATGTTTGTTTTTACATTTCTCTTATTCTATTGAGAGTGAAGGTAGCTGGTAGATATTTCCTAAATAACCAATACTATTTTATGAAGGATAAAAGGCTGTTAATGATTCTTTTCTACACTTTATTATATTACTCTTTTTACTGATGTACTCCTCTTGGATACTGTGGTCTCTACAAGAATTCGGATAATATTCTCAAGGTAATTTTTTCTGTACATTTTTATTAAACTAATATATTTTTTTGATTTATGGTGACTTTGGAGTTACTAATCTGCTACACTCCTCATGTACTTATTTTACCTTAATTTCATGTTATGTATGCAAAATATATTTATCCCAGTCTAATAGGTATTGTTTTTCTTTTATTTTTGTTTATTTCAGCCATGACTCCTAATCATATCCAAGAATATTCACCAGAAAAGGGCCTAAAACCTATATTACATGAAGTTATAAGTGCAAAATATGGAAGTTGTGATCTTGACTATTTACAACAAAAGACAATATGGAAAACTACATGTGAGAGTGAATGCCAGAAATCATATAAAAAATCAGGCCTTGTTCATCACCAGAGAATTTATACTGGAGAGAAGCCCTATGCATATAAAGAATGTTGCAAAGCTTTTAGTAAAAAAAAAGGTCTTATTTACCACAGAGGAACCCACAATGGAGAGAAGCCCTACAAATGTAAAGAATGTGGAAAAACTTTTGGTCAAAAATCAAACCTTATTTGCCATAGAAGAACTCACACTGGAGAGAAGCCCTACAAATGTAAAGATTGTGGCAAAGCTTTTGGTCGAAAATCACACCTTATTTACCACAGCAGAACTCACACTGGAGAGAAGCCCTATAAATGTAAAGATTGTGGCAAAGCCTTTTGTCGAAAATCAAACCTTATTTGCCACAGCAGAACTCACAGTGGAGAGAAGCCCTACAAATGTACAGAATGTGGCAAAGCTTTCGGTCAAAAATCACACCTTATTCGCCACATGAGAACTCACACTGGAGAGAAGCCCTACAAATGTAAAGATTGTGGCAAAGCTTTTGGTCAAAAATCAAACCTTATTTGGCACAACAGAACTCACACTGGAGAGAATCCCTATAAATGTAAAGATTGTGGCAAAGCTTTTGGTCGAAAATCAGACCTTATTTGCCACAGGAGAACTCACACTGGAGAGAAGCCCTACAAATGTAAAGATTGTGGCAAAGCTTTTGGTCAAAAATCAAACCTTATTTGGCACAACAGAACTCACACTGGAGAGAATGCCTATAAATGTAAAGATTGTGGCAAAGCTTTTGGTCGAAAATCAGACCTTATTTGCCACAGCAGAACACACACTGGAGAGAAGCCCTACAAATGTAAAGATTGTGGCAAAGCTTTTGGTCAAAAATCATACCTTATTTACCACAGCAGAACTCACACTGGAGAGAAGCCCTACAATTGTAAAGAATGTGGCAAAGCTTTTCGTCAAAAATCAGACCTTATTTACCACAGCATAACTCACACTGGAGAGAAGCCCTACAAATGTAAAGATTGTGGCAAAGCTTTTGGTCGAAAATCATTCCTAATTTGCCACAGAAGAACTCACACTGGAGAGAAGCCCTACAAATGTAAAGAATGTGGTAAAGCTTTTGGTCAAAAATCAAACCTTATTAGCCACAGAAGAACTCACACTGGAGAGAAGCCCTACAAATGTAAAAAATGTGGCAAAGCTTTTGGTCGAAAATCACACCTTATTTGCCACAGTAGAACTCACACTGGAGAGAAGCCCTACAAATGTACAGAATGTGGCAAAGCTTTTGGTCGTAAATCACACCTTATTTGCCACAGGAGAACTCACAGTGGAGAGAAGCCCTACAAATGTAAATAATGTGGCAAGGCTTTTGGTCAAAAAAATAGACCTTATTCGCCACAGCAGAACTCACTGGAGAGAAGCCCTACAAATGTAAAGAATGTGGCAAAGCTTTTACTCAAAAAACAGGCTTTATTTGCCACAGAAGAACTCAAACTAGAGAGAAGCCTTACAAATGTAAATAATGTGGCAGAGCATTCAGTCAAAAATTACACCTTATTTGCCACAACAGAACTCACACTGGAGAGAAGCCTCACTAATGCAAAGTATGTGACAAAGTTTTTACTCAAATATTACACCTTATTTGCCACAGCAGAATTTACACTGGAGAGAAGCCTTACAAATATAAGGAATGTGGCAAAGCTTTTAGCAATAAAACAGACCTTATTCACCACAACAGAACTCACACTGGAGAATAGTGCTACAAATATAAATAATGTGGCAAAACTTTAATAAAAAATAAAACTTTATTCATCACAGCATAAGACATCCTGATGGATGTGAAATGTGAATAAAGTGATAATACTTTTAAAGAAAGATTAAACCTTGGGGCTGGGATTGTGGTTCAGTGGTAGAGGGCTAGCCTCGCATGTGTGGGATCCTGGGTTCAATCTTCAGGACCACATAAAAATAAATAAGTGAAATAAAGGTATTGTGTCCAACTACAATTAAAAAATAAATGTTAAAAAAAGAAAGACTAAACCTTATGAACAACAGAATTAATACAGAAAACAATCCCTACAAATTGAAACAATGCAGCAAAGCTTTTAATAAGAAATCAATTCTTTTCACCACTAGGCTATTTATTCTGGAAAGAAGACCTATAAATGTAGAGAATGTAGAAACTTTTTAAATTATATATCATACATTACTAGACATCAGAGAAAACACACTGGAGAGAAGCTCTACAAATGAGACAATTGTACCATCACTCTAAGAAAGGGACAATATTTAATCCTCACCACAATAACCATAGCATAGAGAAAGTTTTGAAATGTGAAAACTGACAATGTGACAATGCCTGGAAAATTTATTCACCAATACTCAGCACCTGTGGATACATACTGGTTAGAGAAAATACAAATGGAAAAAAAAAATGTAGCCACATGTTTCTTAAACACTACTTATTTTTGGAGAATTTTTTGTGCCAAGAAACCCTAAAAAGTTAAATAATATTTCCAAAGCGTATTTAAATTTTAAATTCATTGAACATCTGAAAACTCATACTAGTAGTGAACATTGAACAGATTTTGTCCAAAATATATGCCTTATATAACAATGAAACATTTATAATAAATATGAGAGTATAGTAAAGTTATTATCTATACATTACACCTTGATGTATATGATGTATATGAGGATCAGTAAAATACAGAAGTTAAAATTTAAGTTTAGAAAATAAGTAGTTGTCTTTAACTTTTGCTTAAATTTATTAGGCATTATCAAGTTATTTTGTAGAAATGTCAGTCATAAATATCATATATGCATAGTGAAGAAACCTCATCTTTGAAAGAATATAATTGTTTTTCTAATTCAAAAGTTACTATTTTCACTTTTGAATACTGAGAAAAGAATTATATGAAACCTATTTTTGATGTTTTACACTGAAGTGTAATATTTTAAACTTTATTTTTTTTTTTTTAGTTTAAATTTACGTATTTTTAAACACTGAGCTACATCCTTAAGCTCTCTCTCCACTTTTTCAAATTTCGAGACTGTCTTGCTAAGTTGCTAGAAATCACACTAAGTTGCTGAGGTTGAATTTAAACTTCTGAAACTACTCAGCTTCTCAATTTGCTTGGATTACAAGCATGGACCATCATGCCAGGTTTACAGTGTATTTTTTAACCTATATTTACCTTATGTATGCAATATGACTTTATAACTGTATATTTGTTTATATGTTAACACTCATGTAGTGCATCCTGTTGTTAAATGACAGACATCACAGTGTCCCACTTGACTAAATGTTCTATGTAACAGTTTCATATCTAGAATTATAAATTTTATAATTTTAACTTTTTAACATTTTAACATTTCCTAGTGATTTGAATAGACTGAATTCCACCAACTTAAAGGTAGCTCTTACAGGAGAGAAGAGCTTTATATTTCATCTGTGTGCATAATGGCCTTCTAGAATTCAGCCTTATTGGAGACATTTCAGTTTTCTTTGAATGAGGTCAATGATCAGTGTTTTCATGTACGTTAGTAAATTCTGACATCATTGTTATTCCATAGGTAGTGTTATTTCAGGGCAGGAATCAGAGAAATGGGTGTGGAGTCAAGGTTGAGTGTGACCTTATACTTATGACAAAATAATCAATGAGCTGTTTTATAGTCTCGTTTTCTGTGGACCAAGTAGTTAGAGGTAAACTGAGAAGGTTGTATGTAAAGATTAAGTTTCTTATCATAAATTGTTGGCTTACCAGCTACAATAAGGTACAGGCTTCTTATACATAGAATCCATTTAAAATTCATTTTGAATATCATTCACAATTTTATTAACATTTCATATAATTCATGAAGCCCTGAGTTTACAACAACATATGCCTAAGAACAAGGTCTGGGGACATTGTACACTCTCCAATATAGACATATTTATACCAATTTAATTATACATGAAACTACAGTAAATGAGAAGAAAAATCAATTGGATCAACACACAACAATATACAAATAAAAACTTGTAAAGACTTAAGCAAGAGACCAATAGTGGATGAAGTGTGGCTTCCAAATGCTAGGGGAAAAAATGGACATATAATCAGTTAAAGGTAATTGAAGAAATATAAGTTACCCACTTTGAGCTACAACAGCATTTGAAAGAAAAAGTGTCACAAAGTAAGCAGATTATTCACTTCCATTTGTATGCTTTGTAATACTTTCCAAAAGTTTTCTGCATATTTTATTGCATTCAATTGGGAAACAATCCAGAAAGTTAAAAAAGACAAGTATTTATCCTCTGGTTCTAAAAGCAAGAAAAGTAATATAGAGAGATTTATTGAACTAGAAAAAATTTACTAGTTAGAGATAAAGAAAAGAACTGAGATTACCAGAGTCTAGGTATAATGTATTTCAGCCATCCCTGGCTGCACAGGGCATTTTTGCTTAACAAAGAATTTGTTCACATATGTATGCTTAAAGAACATTGCTGATTTTAGTCAGTCTTTTTCATTAATAACAATGATGTACCTTTCAACAGTTTCCAGCCACAAAAATACATAATTTCAGAAATCTTCTGGTTCATCCTCCATATATTCTGCCACAATATTCACCAGGACAAGATAATATAAACCTTTTGGCAGCCCCATCAAGGCAATCACTTCTTTAAATTTTAAGGCCAAATATATTCTGCCTAGAAAAGTATGATACATGGAACAACATAATTTTACAAGGAACAACATAAGTTTACTTAGTAAATTTTTTTTTTCATGAAAATATATCCCAACTCCTTTGTCTTGGGATTACATTAGAAAAATATGAGGTATTTATACTGTGTACTTTGACCTTAGGCTATGAGCCTTAAAATTAACTTATAATACAAAAGAATATTTAATGTTTATTTTTAAATATAGTTTTTTATATTTCAAACATTCAAATCATATTCCACAGCAATCAATGATACAAAAAACATGAGAAAAACAATTGCAGTTGGTGTCTCATCATGACATTTCAATACCTGCTGTAGATTGCCTGTGGCTTCCACTTTTAATTTTAAAAAATAATAATTTTTCCATACAATTTGGGCGAAGTGGAGGACAAAATCTCTTGCATTGTTTTCCTGAGCAAGCCATCATACTTGAAACAACTGAACCCCAAACCAAAATATGTTTTCTCTACACTCTAATTATATCAGTTCTTAACTCATCTGGCATACAACAAATCCACTTTCTTTTGGTTGAATATCTTGAGCCCAAAGATATGGAATCTGGGAGCTAAAAGAAGTATGTCATACATAACGAGGTCTTCTTTTTCATGAGGTAAATTGCACTTTTTGTATTTGATTTTTCTGCCTGCGAAGATCTACATTTCTCTTCCTACAATGGTATTATGGTCGATGGTGACTTGTGT
Organism: Marmota flaviventris; assembly: GCF_047511675.1. Classification (NCBI taxonomy): domain Eukaryota; kingdom Metazoa; phylum Chordata; class Mammalia; order Rodentia; family Sciuridae; genus Marmota; species Marmota flaviventris. Next base: position 131,838,004 of record NC_092499.1, read on the forward strand.
GATTACAGAAGGCTTAAAATGCAGCTATATGTCTTTGAGTCCTTTCACTGGTAAAAATTACTGTAATTTGTACTCTAATAGGAGATTCAAAATGGTGCTAGACAAACCTATTTTTTAAATCTGCCTCTTTATTCATGGTTTTCTAATGGTTTTGAACTATTCAGTTCAGACCATTTCTGATTAATGGGTGTCATCAAGATGTAAATTCCCTCTATGATCAGTAGCAATGAGACAATTCTTCCCATTAAAAATAAAAACATTCTCATAGAGGCTTTGCTATATTCTACAAAACCAGTCTTGCTTTTGCTTTACTAAACAAAATAAATTCCACATATTTGAGTCCCAAAGTAAATGGCAATACACTAACCTAAGCACCATGAGGAATATAAGAAATGCTAGATATCACCTTTGAAATATAAAAACAAATAAGAATCAGAAATGCTAAGCCATTACCATCTAAACTATACCAGAGCTTTTAAAATGTAATCTTAGATGTTCTACTCACTCTCATAGTAAGAGGCCTTAGACTCACAGATATTTGATCACTCACTGAAGGTCACTCTGTAAATGCATACCAGTTCTTATTCTAAAGCTTTAACAGAATTTTTTGATAATAAATTGCAAAGTCTCACCTGTCTTCTTTAGAAATAAGACCCAAGGGAAAATTCAGCTCTACTGAAGAGACGAGATATCAGGATTAAAAATCAATGTAAAGTCCCCAAATATTTAGACCTCAAACAACATACTTCTAAATAACTTAGATTTAGTGTTAGATTTAGATGTAGGGCTAGGGCTAAGTTTTAGACTAGGTTTGGACTGTGGTTAGGGCTAGGCTTTGGGTTATGTTAAGGGATAAGGTTAGAACTAGGGCTAGGGCGAGATTTAGAGTTAGTCTTAGGGCTAGGGATATGATTAAGTTTAGGGTTAATGCTAAATTAGGGCTAGGGTTAGAGTTAGGGTTAGTATTAGGGTTAGGCCTTGGTTTAGGGCTAGAGTTAGGATTAGGGTTAGGGTAAAGTATGATGTTATAATGAGGTTTTGGCCTAGGGCAATGGATAAATTTAGGATTAGGACTAGTTTTAGAATTAGATTTAGGTTTAAAGCTATGTTTAGGGCAAGGATTAGGGCTATGGTTTTTGTTAGGAATAGATCTAGCATTAGGACTAGGGCTAATGTCAGGTCTAGGGTTATGGTTAGGGATAGTTTTAGGGTTAGGTTTATGTCTAGGTATAGTGAAAGGTTTAAGTTGAGGGTTCGGGTCAGCTTTAGAGCTAGGGGTATCATTAGAGTCAGGGTCAAAGTCAGGGTTTGTTTAGGTTGAGGTTTAGGGTTAGGGCTCAAATTAGCTTTAGGGTTAGGGAAATGTATATGGTTAGGTATAGGTTTCAGATTAGGTTTAAGGAAATGGATAGGGTTAGGGTTATGGATATGTTTCAAGTTATCCTAGGGTTAGCATTAGGGATAGAGTTAGGGTAAGCTAATTGATAGGATTAGAGCTAGAGTTAGGGCTTGGGTTATGGTTAGGATTAAGGCTAGGGTTAGGGTTAGGGTTAGGTTTAAAGCTAGGTTTAGGGCACGGATTAGGGTTAAGTTTTAGATTACCATAGGTCTAGCGTTAGGGCTACGGCTAATGTAAAAACTAGGTTTACGATTAGGGCTAGTTTTATGACTAGGGTTAGGGCTAGGTCTAGTATTAGGGTTAAGGTAAGCTTTAGGATGAAGATTTGAGATGAGGTGATTGTTAGGGTGAGAGTCAGGGTCAGTGTTAGTTTTAGGATTAGGGATAACACTCAAATTGGAGATAGGATTAAGGCTATGTGTATAATTAGGTTTTGTGTTAAGGTTAGGGCAAGAATTAGGACTAGGGCTAATGTCAGATATAGAGTTATGTTTAGGTTAGGATTAGTGTTAGGGCTATGGCTCGGTTTTGTTTTAGGGCTAGGGCTTGGGTTAGGGCTAGTTTTAGGATTAGCAGTAGTGTTTGGGCTAGTGGTATAGTGAGGTTTAGCTTAGGGTTAGGGTTATATTTAGACTTATGGTTACATCTAGGTTTAGAGCTAGGGTTAGGGCTAAGGTTAGGGCTAGTGTTAGGGTTATGGTAACAGATAAGTTTAGTACTAGAAATAGTCTAGGGTGAGAGTTAGAGTTAGTTTTAGGACTAGGGTTTGAGTTAGGGTTACAGTTAGTGATAAATTAGGGCTAGGATTAGAGCTAGGGTTAGTGTTATGGTTAGGCCTAAGGTTAGGGCTTGGGTTAGGGTTAGTGATAGTGTTAGGGTTAGGGTTAGGGGAAGGGAAAGGTATGTGGTTATACATAGGTTCAGAACTAAGGCAAGGTTTGAAATTAGGAATTGGGCTAGTGTTAGGGTTAAGGTTAGGATTAAGGCTAGCTTTAGGGCTAGGATGAGGGATAGGGTTTGTGTTAGGTTTAGGGCAAGAATTAGGTAGAGTGATAATGTCAGGTCTAGGGTTATGGTTAGGGATACTGTTAGGGTTAGTTTTATGGCTAGGTCTAGTGTAAGGGTTAGGTTTAGGATTAGGGCCAGGTTTAGAGCTAGGTGTATTATTAGAGTCAGTGTATTGTTTAGAGTTTGGTTTAGGTTATGGTTTAGGTTTAGGGTTCAAATTAGCATTAGGGTTAGGGTTAGACTAATTGATAGGTTGCCTTTTAGTGTTCAGGTTAGGTTTAGGTAATGGATAGGGTTAGTGTTAGCAATAGGTTTAGATTTAGGCCTAGGGTTATCATTTGGGTTAGGCTTATATTTTGGGTAATGGATTGGTGTAGGGCTAGGTTTATGGTTAGGATTATGGGAAGGGTTAGGGTTAGGCTTAGGGTTAAGCCTAGGCTTAATGTGAGGGTAAGTTTTAGTGTAAGTGTTAAGGTTTGAGCTATGGTTAGGGCTAGGGCAAGTGTTAGGGTTAGTGTCAGATCCAGGTTTAGGATTAATGTTAAGTTGAGGGCTAGAGTTAGCATTAAGTTTAGGGTTTTGGTTAGGGTAATGAATAAAGTTAGAAGTAGGGTTTGGCCTTGGTTATGGTTAGGATTAGGGCTAGGGTTAGGGTTCAGGTTAGGGCTAGGGTTATGATTATGGTAAGGGTTAGTGTTTGAGCTAGGGTTATGGCTAAGGTGAGAGTTAGGGTTAGGGTTACATGTAGGGCTAGGGTTAGGGCTAGGATTAAGGCTAAGTTTTGTGTGGTTTAGGACTACCGTTAAGGCTATGGGTAATGTAAGAGCTAGGGTTAGGATTATGGTTAGGTCTAGGGTTGGGATTATGGCTAGATTTTGGGTTAGCCTAATGTTTAGAGCTAGGGTTTTTTTTTTTTTTTGTTTTTGTTTTTTTTTTTTTTTTTTTAGGAGAAGGGTATTTGATTTTTAGGGTTAGGTTTATTGTTGAGCTCAGAATTAGGGCTAGTGTTATGTCTAGAGGTAGGGTTAGTGTTTGAGTTAGGTTAAGAGTTATTGTTAGGGCTAGGACTAGGTTTTTGTTTGGGGCTAGTGCTAGAGATATAGCTAGATTTAGAATTAGGGTTTTGTCTAGATCGAGTGTTAAGGTTAGGTTTAGGTATAGGGTTAACCGTTGGGCTAGTGTTATGGTTCAGTTTAGGGTTAGGGTCAGGTTTCAACCTAGGGTTTGGGTTAGGGTTAGAGCTATAATGAGGTCTAGATTTAGGATTACTATTAGATTTATGATTTGGGGTAGGCTAAGGATTAGGTTTAGGACTAGGGTAGCATTAGGTTGAGGGTTTGGCTTAGGGTAAGGGATAAGTTTACAGCTAGGATTAGGGCTAGTGTTAGGGTTAGGGATAGGGCTAGGCTTAAGGTTAGGGTTAAATTTAATGCTAGGTTTAGGTCTCGGATTAAGGCTACGCTTTCTGTTATTACAGGAATATGGCTAATATAAGAACTGGCATTGTGACTAGGGCTAGTTTTAGGGTTAGAGTTAGAGCTAGGTCTAGTGTTCAGTTTAGGTTTAGGGTTAGGGTGATGTTTAGAGCTAGGGTTAGTGATAGGGTCTGAGTCAGGGTCAGGGTAAGTTCTAGAGTTAGGATTAGAACTAGAATTAGGGCTAGGTCAGTGTTACATATAAGCTTAGGATTTTGTTTATGTTAATGATTAGTGTTAAACCTATCACTCGGTTTAGTTTGAGTGATAGGCCTAGGGTTAGGGCTTCTTTTCCAAATAGCATTAGGATTAGGGCTAATGTTAGGATGAGGTTTAGGCTTAGGTTTAGGGTTTGCTTTAGAGTCAGGGTTAGGTCTAGGTTTAGAGCTAGGGTAAATTTTGGGCTATTGTTGGGGCTAGGTTTGGGTTATGGTAAGGGATTGGTTTAGAACTAGGGATAGTGCTAGGGTGAGAGTAGGGGTAGGGGTAGGGTGAGGGTTAAATTAGTTCTAGGATTAATGGTAGGGTTAGTGTTAGGGCTAGGCCTAGGTTTAGGGCTAGGTTTAGGGTTAGGATTAGTGTAAGGTATGATGTTATAGCTAGGTTTAGGGCGAGGGTCCAAATATAGTTAGGGCTAGGGTTAGGGTTAGGATGAGGATTAAGCCTGTGTTTAGGACTAGTATTAGGGCGAGGTTTAAGGCTAGGATTAGGGCTAGGGTTTGTGTTAGGGTTAGGGCTATGATTAGGGCTAGGGGTAATTTCAGGTCTAGGTTTATAGGTAGGATTAGTTTTTGGTTAGATTTATGGCTAGTTCTAGTGTAAGGGTTAGGTTGAGGGTTAGGGTCAGGCTTAGAGTTAGGGTTTTTATTAGGGTCACAGTCATGATTAAGGTTTGGGTTAGGTTAAGATTTAGGGCCAGGGCTCTCGTTAGCATTAGGGTTAGGGTTAAGGTTAGGATAATATTTATGGTTAGGTTTAGGGTTCTGGTTAGGATTAGGGTAATGGAAAAAGGTAGCATTATAGGTATGTTAGGGTTATCCTAGGGTTAGCATTAGGGTTAGGGTTACGGTTAGGGTAATGGATAGTGTTAGAGCCAGGGTTAGGGCTAGGATTATGGTTAGGATTAAGGCTAGGGTTAGGTTTAGGGTTAGGAAAGTTTTAGGGTTAGGGTTAGGTTTAGGGTAATGGTTAGGGCTGTCGTTAGGGATAGTATTAAAAAGAGGTGTAGGGCTTGGATTAGGGCTAGGTTTTGGGTTAGGTTACAGCTAGGATTAGGGCTAAGGTTAATGTAAGAACTAGAGTTATGATTAGGGCCACTTTTAGAATTACAGTTAGGGCTAGGTATAGTTTTAGGGTTAGGTATACTTTTAGGGTAATGTTAGAGCTAGGGTTAGTGTTAGGCTCAGAGTCAGGTTCAAGGTTAGTTTTAGGATAAGTGTAGGACTGGAATTAGGGCTGAAATTAGGCTAGGTGTAGGGTTAGATTTTGGTTTAGGTTAAAAGTTAGGGTTAGGGCTATGGCTCGGTTTTTTATTAGGGCTAGGACAAGGTTAGGGCTAGTTTTAGGATTAGCGTTAGTGTTAGGGCTTTATTATTGTGAGATTTAGGCTTAGGGTTAGGATTAGATTTAGAGTTATGGTTAGATCTAGGATTAGGGCTAGGGCTAGTGTTAGTGATAAGGTTAGGTAACTGTTAGGGTTATGGTAAGTGATAGGGTTAGATCCAGGATTAGGGCTAGGGCGAGAGTTAGAGTTAGTCTTAGTGCTAGTGTTAGGGTTAGGTTTAGGGCTAAATTAAGGCTAGGATCAGGTAGGTCTAGGATTAGTGTAAGAATTAAGTCTAGGGTTAGCATTAGGTTTAGATTTAGGGGAAGGGATGGGGTAATAGCAAGATTCAGAACTAGGGCAAGGGATAAAATTAGGGATAGGGATAGTGTTAGGGTTTGGGTTAGGATCAAGGCTAGGTTTAGGGTAGGATGAGGGCTTGCATTTGTTTTAGGAATATGGCAAGAATTAGGGCTAGGTCCAATATCAGGTCTAGGGTTATGGTTAGGGATACTTTTAGGGTAAGGTTTATAGCTAGGCTAGTGTCAGAGTTAGGTTTAGGGTAAGGTTCAGATTTAGAGCTAGGGGTATTATAATGGTCATGGTCAGGTTTTGGGTTGGGATTAGTTTGAGGTTTAGAGTTAGGGCTCAAATTAGCTTTAGGTTTAGAGTTAGGATTATGAATAATAAATAGGTTTAGGTTTAGGCTTCAGGTTAGTTTTAGGTTTCAGTTTAGGTTTAGGGTAAAGGATATGTTTATAGTTAGGCCTAGGATTAGGTTTATAGTTAGCATTAGGTTTATAGTTATCATTAGAGTAATGGATAGGATTATGTTTAGGATTAGGGCTAGAGTTAGGGTTAGTGTTAGGGTTTAGGCTAGGGTTAGGTTTAGGGTATGGGTTAGGGTTTGAGCTAGGGTTAGTGCCAAGGCTAGGGTTAGTTTTAGGGTTAGATCTAGGATTAGGGTTAGTATTAGGATTAGGGCTAGGGTTATCATTAGGGTAAGGGTAGTGGACAGGGTTAGATGTCGAGTTAGGGTTAGGTTTAGGTTTAGGACTAGGATTACTGTTAGATTTAGCATAGCTGTTAGGGTTTGAGCTAGGGTTAGGACTAAGGTAAGTGTTAGTTTATGGTTAGGTCTAGAGTTAGGTATTCAGATAGGGTTAGAGTAGTTTAGGGTTAGGGCTAGGGTTAACATGATGTTTATGGTTAGGGTTAGGGTAATGGGTGGGGTTAGAGCTAGGGTTAAGGCTAGGGTTAAGTTTAGGATTAGGGCTAGGTTTAGGGTTTGGTTTAGGGTTCCGTTTTAAGCTAGGATTAGGTTAAGGGTAAGAGTCAGGGATTGAATAAGTGTTAGGGCTTGGTTGAGGCTTCGGGTGAGAATCAGGGCTAGGGATAGAGTTATGGTAAGGATTGTGGCTAGGTGTATATCAGGTTTAGGGTTGTGGTAAGGGAAATGGATAGAGTTTGAGGTGGTTTGGGCTATAGTTACGGTTAGAATTAGGGCTAGTATGAGGGTTAGGGTTTGGCCTAGGGTTATGTTTAGGTTAAGGGTTAGGGTTTGAGCTAGAGTTAGGGCTAATGCTAGGTCAAGGGTTAGGTTCAGCATTAGATTTAGTGATAGGATTATGGTAGTTTTAGGGTTAGTGTTAGGGTTAGGGCTAGCCTTATCATGAGGGTTAGGATAAAGGTTAGGGTAATGGATATGTTTAGATGTAGGTTTAGGTTTAGGGTTAGGGTTAGATTTAGTTTTAGGGTTAGTGTGAAGGCTATGGTTATGTTTAGGTTTATTTTATGGGTTACAGTTTGAGCTAGGTTTAGGGCTATGGCGAGTGGTAGGTTTAGGGTTAGATTTAGGGTTAGTTTTCAAGTTATGGTTAGGGTTAGGGTTAGAGTTACTGCTAGGGTTATCAATAGGGTTAGATTTATGGTTAGAGTAATGTGTAGGTTTAGAGCTAGTTTTAGGGATAGGCTTAAGTTTAGGGTTAGGGCTAGGTTTAGGGTTAGAGTTAGGGATAGGTCTAAGTTTATATTTAGGGTAAGAGTTAGGTTTGAGTAAGGTTTAGGACTAAGGCTAGGGTTAGGGTTAGGATCAGGGCTAAGGTTAGGGTTAGGGTTATGCTTAGGACTAGGTTTAGGCCTAGGATTCGCTCTAGGGTTTTGTTAGGTTAAGGCGTAGAGTTAGGGCTATGGGTAATGTAAGAGCTAGGATTATGATTAGGGCTAGTTTTAGGGTTAGGGTTATGGCTAGGTCTAGTATTATATTTAAGTTTTCAGTTACAGTCAGCTTTAGAGATAGCTTAGTGTTAAATGCAGGGTCAATGTTCAGGCTAGAGTTAGAGTTAAGGTTAAAGCCAGAATTAGGACTAGGTTTATGTCTAAGGGTAGGGTTAGTCTTTGTGTTAAGTTAAGGGTTATTGTTAGGGCTAGGGCTAGGTTTTTGTTTATGTCTAAGGCTAGAGTTAAGGCTAGATTTAGGATTAGGTTTAGGTCTAGGGCTACTGGTAGGGTCAGGTTTAGGTATAAGGTTACTGGTAGGGATAGTGTTAGGGGTTGGTCTTGGGTTAGGGTCAGGTTTAGACCTACAGGTAGTGTTATGGTCAGCTTGAGGGTCAGGGTTAGGGTAGGGTTTGGGATAGGTTTAGAGCTAGAGTGAAGGCTAGCCTTAGGACTATTTATAGGGTTAGGGTTTTGATTAGCCTAAGGATTAGGGATAGGTCTAGGATTACCATTAGAGTTAGGGTTTTGCTTATAGTTAGGGATAGGGTTAGAGCTAGTGTTAGGGGTAGGGTTAGGGTAAGGGTAAGATATGACGTTACAACTAGATTTAGGACTAGGGTGAGGGTTAAAATTAGGGTTAGAGATAGGGATAAGTGTAAGGTTAGGATTAAAGCTAGTTTTAGGCCAAGTATTAGGACTAGTGATTGTGTTAGAGTTAGGTTAGAATTAGTAATAGGGCTAATGTCAGGTATAGGGTTATGGTTATGGATAGTTTGGGGGATAGTTTTTTGACTAGGTATAATATAAGTGTTAGGATGAGGGTTAGAGTCATGTTTAGAGGTAGGGGTATTATTATGGTCATGTCAGAGTTAGGGTTTGGTTTAGTTTAAGGTTTAGGATTAGGGCTCAAGTTAGCATTAGGGTTAAGATTAGAGTTAGGGTAATGATATGGTTAGGGTTAGGGTTCAGGTTAGGTTTAGTGTAATAGATAGTTTGGGTTAGGGATAGGGCTAGGGTCAAGCTGAGGATTAGCATTAGGGTTAGGGTTAGGGTTAGGGCAATGGATAGGGTTAGAGCTAGGCTTAGGTCTAGGGTTATGGTTAGAGTTAGGGCTAGGGTTAGGGTTAGGTTTAGGTTTAGTGCAAAGAGTAAAATTAGGGTTAGGTTTAGGGTAAGGTTAGGGCTAGGTTTAGGGTTCGAGTTAGGGTTAAAGCTAGGGTTTGTTCTTGGATTAGGGCTAGGTTTTGGGTTAAGTTTGGGATCTTCTTAGGGATATCTCTAATGTAAGAACTAAGGTTATGATTAGGGCTAGTTTTAGGGTTACATTTAGGACTAAGTCTAGTTTTAGGATTAGGTTTAGGCTTAGGGTGATGTTTTGAACTAGGGTTAGTGTTAGTGTCAGAGTCAGGGTCATGGTTCATTTTAGGGTTAGGGATAGTATTTGAGTTTGATTTAGGCTTAGGGCTAGATGTAGGGTTAGTATTTGCTTTAGGTTAAGGGTTAGGGTTAGTCCTATGGCTCAGTTTTGTTTTAGGGCTAAGGCTAAATTTAAGGGTATTTTATGATTAGGGTTAGTGTTATTGTTACTGATAGGGTGAGTTTAGGCTTAGGAGTAGATTTAGAGTTATGGTTAATTCTAGGGTTAAGGCTATGGAAACTGGTAGAGCTAAGATTAGGGCTAGTGTTTGGGTTATGGTAAAGGATAGTGTTAGAACTAGGAATAGGGCTATGGCAAGAGTTAGAGTTAGTCTTAGGGCTAGAGTTAGGGTTAGGGTTAGGGCTAAATTAGGGCTAGGAATAGGTCTAGGGTTAGTGTTATGCTTAGGCCTAGGATTAGGGCTATTTTTATGGTTAGATTTAGGGTTAGGATTAGGGGAAGGTATGCCTGTTTGATTTTCACTTACCCATGGGTGTCAAAATGAAGTGAAACCTTAAAATACAGAGTGTTTTTGATAATGAACCATTGAATTAAGAAGAACATACCTTGGGGGCATACTAAGGCTAGATAAAAGATGACTCCTGCCCATATCAAAGAAATTTGAACAAAACTAACTCTCACCCTAATATTACCTCTAACTCTAGCCCTATCCATAACCCTAAACCTAACATTAACCCTAACCTGAATATATAACCATTGATAATAGAATTCCCACACTAGCAGAGCCTTGTGGGGCAAGCTAAGTGATGAATCCTACGCAGCATCAAACAAATCTGACCAAATAATAATGGGAGGTATTTCAGTACATGCATACTTTCCTTTTTTCTCCTAAAAGACTCATAGATTAGGTTGTTTTTGCATGCTAAAGCATAGGCCTACTTTTACAAGGAACAGACCAGAGTCCCTAGAGAAAACTGATGGAGTGTGTGAAGTTTCAAGCAGCTAGCACAAACTTGTTTGATTTTCAACTCCATTAACTTTCCCATATTGGTCAAAATGAAGTGAAATCTTAAAATACAAACTGTTCCTGACAGCAAACCTGTGAATGGAGAAGGCCTAAACCTGGGGAACAGAGTAAATCTAGCTAAAAGATAAATCCTGCCAAGTATCAAATAATTTTGAATAAAACTAACTCTAACCCTACCATTAGCTCTAACCCTAGCTCTTCCCCTAACCCTAACATATTTGTGAAACATTTGACAATAGAATTTCCAAACTTGGGGAGCCTAGTGGGGCAAGCTAAGGGATGAATGCTGTGCCATATCAAAGAAATCTGACCAAAAAGGTGATGGAGTATATCAGTACATGCATATTTCCCTGTTATCTCCTAAAGGAATCTTGGATAAAGTTGTTTTTACATGCTTCAACTTAGGTGAACTGTCACAAGAACAAACAAGAGATTGCTCGCAGAGAATTGATGGAGTGTGAAGTTTCAAGCAGCTAGTTTGATTTCCAAAGCTGTTTGATTTCCAGCTCCATTTCCATTTACCTGTATAGGAATAAATAAACTGAAACTTTAAAATACAAACTGTTCCTTACAGTGAACCATTAAACCTAGGAGGCCCAAACATGTGGATTATAGTAAGGATAGGAGAAAAAGGAAACCTGTCCAGCATCAAAGAAATTTGAACAAAATTAACTCTAACCCTAATACTAGCTCTAACACTAGCCCCAACACTAACCTTAACACAAACCCTAACCTGTTTGAAAAACTGTTAATCCTAGAAGTCCCAAACTTGGGGGGCCTAGTGGGATAATCTATCAGATGAATCCTATGCAGTATCAAGGAAATATAATCAAATAATTGAGGTGGTGTTTCAGTTCATGCATATTTCTTTGTTTTCTCCTAAAGGGCTCTTGTGTAAAGTTGGTTTTGCCATCTTCATCTTAGGGCTACTTTCACAAGGAACAAACCAGAAAGGTCCCACAGAGAACTGATTCAGTGTTTGAAATTTCAAGCAGCTAGCACCAACCCGGTTTGATTTCAACCTCCATTTTCATTTACCTATATGGGTCAGTATGAAGTGAAACCTTAAAATACAGAGTGTCCCTGTTAGCAAACCATTGAAATGAGAAGTCCCAAACCTGAGGAGCATATTAAGGCTAGGTAAAAGTTGACTCCTTCCAAGTATCAAAGAAATTTGTACAAAGCTTACTCTCACCATAACACTACATCTAACCCTAGCCCTAACCCTAAAGCTAACACTAACCTTAACCTGATTAGAGAACCATTGATCCTAGAAGTCCCACACTTGGAGAGCCTTGTGGAGCATGCTGAATAATGAATCCTACTCAGTATCAAACAAATCTGACAAAATAATTATAGGAGGAATTTCAGTGCATGCATATTCCCTGTTTTCTCCTTAAAGACTCTTGGATAAAGTTGTTTTTGCATGCTTCAGCTTAGGCCTACACTTACAAGGAACATACCACAGTGTCCCCCAAAAGAATTGAGGGTGTGTGTGCAGCTTCAAGCAGCTAGCATAAACCCTGTTTGGTTTGCAGGTCCATTTACATTTACTTGTAAACGTCAAAATGAGATAAAATGAAAATACTAACTGTTCCTGACAACAAATAGTTGAACCAAAAGGCCTAAACCTGAGAAACAGAGTAAGGTTAGTTAAATATGAATCCTGGATTGTATCAAAGAAATTTGAATAAAGTAACTCTAACCCTAACATTACATCTAAACTGAGCCCTAATCCTAACCCTAAACATTAACTTAACCCTATCTCTAATCCTAAATTTAACCCTAATTTTAACTGTAACCATTGCCCAAGCCCTAGCTCTAACTCTATCCATTCCCAAAACTCTAACCCTAACCATAATGCTAAACATAGCCCTAACCCTAACATTTACCCTAGACCTGCTCTAACCCTAACCCTCACCCTAGCCCTAAATCTAGCTCCAACCATGAAACTTACCCTAAACCTAAACCTAACCCTAACCCTAAGCCTAATCATAACCCTAGCCCTAACCTTAACACTAGCCCTAATCTTAACCATAAACGTAGCTCTAACCCTAGCTGTAATTCTTTTACCTAAATGTAAGTCTATCACAAATGTTAACAATAGGACTAAACCTAACTGTATAGCTATCCCTAAGGCTATTCAAAAACCCTAAACCTAACCTGAACCCTAAACCTAACCACATCCATTACCCTAACCCTAATGCTAATTCGAGACTTAACCCTAAACCTTAACCAAAACCAATCCCTAATCCTGACCACCTAGCTCTAAACCTGACCTTTACCCTAAATCTAACCCTTACAGTAGACCTATTCATAACCAAATCCTACAACTACACTTAACCATAATGGTAGACCTGACATTAGCCCTAGTGTTAATTCTAGCCCTAGCCCTAACACAAACCCTCATCTGAGTGGTAAACCTAGCCTTAATCCTAACCCTCACCCTAACCCCCTAACCCAAGACCTAATCCTAACCATAACCCTAGCTCTAACCTTAACTCTAACTGTATCCATTACCAAAAACATAACCCTTATATAATGCTAACCCTAGGACTATCTCTAACCCTATCACTATCCCCAAAACTATCAATTACCCTAAACCTAACCTGAACCCTAAACCTAACCCTATCTTTACCCTAAACTTAACCCTAACTCTAATTCGAACCATAACCCTAAACTCAAACATAAACCAAGTCCTAACACTGACCCTGGCCCTAAGAATTCTGTAGCTCTAAACCTGACTCTTACCCTATACCTAACACTTACAATAGACCTAGCCATAAACCTTTCCCTAAAACTATCCCTAACTGTAACCCTAGACCTGACATTAGCCCTAGCCATAATTCTAGCCCTAACCCTAACACAAACCCTAGCCCTTATCCTAGCCCTAAACATTGCCTTAATTATAACCCTAACCCAAACTCTAGGCCTAATCCTGACACAAAACGTAGCCCTAATCTTAGCCCTAATTTAGTCCTATCCCTATCCCTAGTTCTAAGACTAACTCTAACTCTCATATTAGACCTTTCACTCATTTTAACTCTATCACTTACCATAACCCTAATCCTAGCCCTAACCCTAGTCTAACCCTTGCCCTATCCTTTGCCCTAGCACTAACTTTAGATAAAACCTAACTCTAAATAGAGCCCTAAACTGAAGACTAAGCCAAACCCTAACACTAGTCCAAATCATAACTCTAATCCTAAAACTAGCCCTAATCATAGTTCTAGCCCTAAAACAAAACATAGGTATACCTGAAAAATAACCCTTAACCTAAACCAAACCCTAACCTTAAACCTAACCCTAACCCTAGCCCTAATATGAGTTGTAAGCTGAAACCTTAAACTAACCCTGAACCTGAATCTGACCATAACACTACTGGGTCTATACATCACCCTAACCCTAAACCTAACCATAACACTAACTCTATCCCTAAAAACCTAACACTAGCCCTAAACATTACCCTAGTACTTACATTAGCTGTAACCCTAACCCTATCCTTAACTTAACCCCAAACCTAGCCCTAATCCTAGCTTTAACCCTAGCCCTATTCATAACCATAAACCTAGCCCTAAACTGATCTCTAACTCTACCCATTACCATAACCATAAACATAAGCCTAATGCTAACCCTAGGCATGAACCTAAACCTATCCCTAATCTTAACCCAATCTATTACCCTGAACCTAACCTGAACCTAAACCTAACCCTAACACTAACACTAATTCGAGCCCTAACTTTAAACCATAACCTATCCCAAACCATAACCCTGACCTTGACCCTAATAAAACCCCTAGCTCTACACTTGAACATAACCCTACACCTAGCCCTTACCCTAGATGTAGCCATAATCCTAACCCTAAAACTATCTTTAACTATAATTCTGGACCTGAAATTAGCCCTATACCCAATCCTAGCCCTAAACCTAGTTTTAATCATAACCCTAACACTAACCCTACCCCTAACCCTAATTCTAACCCTCACCTACCTCTATACCTAGCTATAATGCCATCTTTACCCTAAACTTAACTCTAACCCTAACTCTAGGCTTAAGCCAAACAATAAACCTAGCCCTAATTCTAGCGCTATTTCAGCCCTATCTATAAACATAACTCTAACCCTAGCCCTAAGTCTCACTCTAACTCTTGCCTTATACCTATCCCTAGATCTAACACTATCCCTTACTGTAACCCTATCCCTAGCCCTAACCCTTGCCCTATCCTTAGTCCCAGCCCTAACCCTAGATCTAACCCTAACTCCAAATCTAACCCTAACCCTACGCCTAAGCTTAACACTTACACTATCCCTAAACCTAAACCTAGGACTAAAACAAATCCAAGCAATAGCCCTAACCCTAAACATTAACTTAAACCAAACCCTAACACTAAACCTAGACCTATCCCTAGCCCTAATTCGAGTTCTAACACTAACTTTAAAACTAAAACTGACCCTGACTCATATGCTAACACTCAACCTTGCTCTAAACACCACCCTCACCTTAAACTGAATGCTAAGAATAACCCTCACAATAATTTGAGTCCTATTCCTAACCCTAAAATGAACCCTGACCTGACTCTTATCCTAACACAAACCCTAGCTCTAAATATCACCCTAAAATTAAACCTAACCCTAACACTAAACCTAACCATAACACTAAAACTAACCTAATTTTAACCCTAGTTCTTACATTAGCCGTGGCCCTAATCCTATCCCTAACCCTAACACAAAAACTACCTTTAATCCGAGCCCTAATCCTAGATTTAACCCTAACTCAAACCCTAACCATAGCCCTAAACCTAGCTCTAAACCAATCACTTACCCTAAGCAAAGCCCTAAACCTAAGGGTAACCCTAGACCTATCCCTAATCCTTAGACTAACCAAAACCCTCAATCTATTAATACCCCTAACCCTAGCTCTCATTCTAGCTCTAACCATATCCCAAATTCTAACCCTTACCCTGACCCTTATACGGATCCTGCCACTAATCCTATGTCTAATTCTAACACTAACTCTCACCAAAACCTATGGTAATCCTATTCCTAGACCTAACCTTGAAACTAACTCCCAGCCTAGCCCTAACCATAGCTCAGAACCTAACCCTTATGCTAAACATAACCCTAAACCTAACCCTAGTTCTAACCCTCACCCTAACCTTAACTCAAAACCCTAGCCCTAAACTTAACTCTAACTGTATCCATTACCCTAAACATTACCCTTACCCTAATGCTAACCCTAGGCCTAACCATAACCCTATCACTGTCCCCCAAAATGTCAATTACCCTAAACCTAACCTGAACCCTAAACCTAACATTATCATTACCCGAAAGCTAACCCTAATGCTAATTCGAGCCCTAACACTAAACTAAAACCTAAACCAAAGCCCAACACTGACCCTGATATTAATAATTCCCTTAGCTCTAAACCTGACTATTACCCTATACCTAACCCTTACACTAGACTTAGACTTAAACCTAACCCTAAAACTATCCCTTACCATAACCTTAGACCTGACTTTAGCCCTAGCCATATCCTAGCCCTAACCCTAGCACAAACCCTAGTCCTTATTCTACCCCTGAACATAACCTTAATTATAACCCTAACCCTAACCCTAGGCCTAACACTAAAACTAACCCTAGCCTTAATCTTAGCCCTAATTTCGCCCCCCTTAACCCTAAACCTAACTCTAGCCCAAAGACTATCTCCAACTCTCACCCTAGCCCTATATCTAGTTCTAACCCTATACTTTACTGGAAGACTAATCCTAACCCAAAATGGTAGGTCTAACCCTAGCCCTATTCATATCCCTGGCCATAACCCTAGATCTAATCTTAACTCTAAATATAACCCTAGAAATAAGCCTAAACCTAAACCTAACCTTAGCGCTAATCCTAAGGCTAATCCTAAAACTTGCCCTAACACAATCCCTAGCTCTAAAACAAAACCGAGCTGTAGACTTAACCCTAATCCTTAACATAAACCAAGCCCTAATCCTACACCTAGCCCTAACCCTAGCAATAATTCGATTCTTAAGCCAAACCCTAAAACTATCCCTCACCCTGACTCTGACCTTAACACTAACCCTAGGTCTAAACATCACCCTAACCCTAACCCTAAACCTAACACTGGACCTAGTCCTAACCCCTAACACTAAAATTAGCCCTAATCATAATCCTAGTACCTACATTAGCCGTAATCCTAACCCTAGCCCTAACGTAACCCAAATCCTAGTACTATTCCGAGCCCTAACCAGAGCTTTAACCCTAAACCTAACTCTAACCCTATCACTAATTGTAACCATAACCCTAGCTGTAACCCTAGCTCTAACCCTATCCATTACTCTAACCATAACCCTAACCCTAATGCTAACTCTAGGCCTAAACCTAACCCTATCCCTAATCTTCACCCCATCCATTACCCTAAATCTAACCTAAACCTAACCCTATCATTACGCTGATTGTAACCTTAATGCTAATTTGAGTCCTAACTTTAAACCTTAACCTATCCAAAACACTAATCGTGACCATCACTCTAATAATACCCTTATCTCTAAACTTGACCCTAATCCTAAACCTAATGCTTACACAAAGCGTAGCCACAAACCTAAACTTAAACTATCTTTAACCACTACCCTAGACCTGAAATTAGCCCTAACCTCCATCCTAGCCCTAAACCTAGCCTTAATCCTATCCCGAATCATAACCCGAAACCCTAACCCTAATTCTAACCCTCATCCTAGCAATAAACCTACCTATAACACCATCCCTTACCATAAACCTAACCATAAGCCTAAACATAAATCTAACCCCCACCCTAACCCTAGGCCTAATACTAATACTAAGCCTAGTGCTAATCCTAGCCCTAATTTAATCATATCCTAACCCTAACCCTAGTTATAACTCTTGCCCTAGCTCTAGCCCTAGTTCTATCCTTAGCCCGAGTCCTAACTCTAGAGCTAAACCTAACTCTAAATCTAAACCTAACTCTAAATTTAACTTTAATCATAAGCCAAACCTAACCCTAACACTACCCCTAACCATAATGCTAATCCTAAAACTTGCCCTAGCCCTGGCCCTAGCCATAAAACAAAACCAAGGATATCCCTAACCCTAACCCTTAACCTATACTAAACCCAAACCTTATACCTAACCCTAACTCTAAAAATTACTCTGACCTTGACACTGACCCTAACACTAATCCTAGCTCTAATCATCACCCTAACTTAAATTAACCCTAAAACTAGACCTAGCCTTAACTGTAACACTAAAACTAGCCTTAATCATAACCCTAGTTTGTACATAAGTCATTTTCCTGACCCTAGCGTTAACCCTAACACAAATCCTAACCTGTATCCGACCCCTAAACCTATCTTTAACCCTAATCTTAACCCTAACACTAGCCCTAACCTAACCCTAACCCTACCCCTAACCCTAGCTTTAACCCTATCCCTTACCCTAAGCCAAACTCTAACCCAAATGCTAACCCTAGTCCTAACCCTAATCCTTAGCCTAACTTCAACTCTAACCATATTACTAGTCTTAACCCTAGCCCTCATTCTACCTCTTACCTAACCCTGACCCTCATCTGACCCTAAAAGTAACCCTAGGTCTAAACCTGACCCTAAACCTAAACCAAAACCTAAGCCTAGACCTACTGGTAACCCTGTACTTATACCTAAGCCTACCACTATACCTAGACCCAAAGCTAATCCTAAATATAGCTATAACTCTAGCCCTAGACCTAAATAAAATAATAGCACTAGCCCTAACAATAACACTTAATCTTAACCAAACACTTACCCTATTCCTAGACCTAACCCTAGTTCTAATTATTCTGGCTCTAACCCTAAACCTAACCCTATCCTGAACACTGACCCTGATCCTAACACTTAAACTAGCTTTAAATCTGACACTAACCCAAAACCTAGACCTAACACTAGAACTTGCCATAACCCTAAGCCTAAAACTAGCCCTAAACATAACCCTAACTTTTACATTACCCATATTCCTAACCCTAGCCCTAAACCTAACACAAAACCTAGGCCTAAACTTAGCTCTAAGCATAAACCTAAGCCTAGCCCTAACCCAAACTCTAACTCTGATCCTAACCCTCTCCTTAGACCTAACCCTAGCTCAAAGCCTAAAACTTACACTAAACATAGCCCTAGCCCTATCCTAAATCCTAATCCTAAACCTAGCCCTAATCCTAACCTTAATCCTAGCCCAAACTTTAGCTCTAACCCTATCCATTACCCTAACCTTAACCCTAACTCTAATTGAAACTCTATCCCTAACACTAAATCTATCTCTAACCACAATCTTGAACTTAGAACTAAACCTAAACCTAACTCTCACACTAGCCCTAACCCTAGCTCAAACACTAACCCTTATCCTAACATAACCATAACCTTAACCCTAAGCTAACAGTAACCCTAACCCTAACACTTACTCTAAATCAAACCCAGCCCTATCCCTAAACCTAACCTAATCCTAGACTTAATCCAAACCATAACCTAGCCCTAACCCTAGCTCTAGAACTATCCATTACACTAAACATAACCCTAACCCTTATGCTAACCCTAACCTGATCCCTGAAACCTAACCCATCCATTACCTTAAACCTGAACTAAAACCTAAAGTAAACCCTTCCATTACCTTAACTGTAAACCTAACCCTAATGCTAATTCAAGCCATTACCCCTTAACCTTAATGTAAATCAAACTCTAAGCCTGACCCTGACTGTGACACTATAAATAACTATGTCTCTAAAGCTGACCTTTAACCTAAAGCTAACCCTTACACTAGATCTAGCCATAACATAACCCTAAAAATATGCTTACCAATAACCCTAGACTTGATATTATCCCTAGCCCGAATCCTAGCCCTAAACCTGTGAGAAAACCTACCCCTCATCCTAGCCCTTATCCTAGCCTTAATCCTTAAGTAAATCATAACCCTAGGCCTAATCCTAATTCTAACCCTCACCCTAGCCCTAAACCTAGCTATAACCCCACCCATTCCCCTAAACTTAACCCTAACCCCAGTGCTAACCATGACTCTAGCCCAACCCCTAGGCTTAACCCTAACACTAACCCTAGTCCTAATCCTAGCCCTACTTTAGCCCTAACCCTAACACTCCTACTCCTAACAATAACTCTAATTCTCACCATAGACGTATCCCTAACTCTAAACATATTCCTTACCATAACCCTAACACTAGCCCTAACCCTAGTATGAGCCCAAAACCTAGATCAATCCTAACTCTAAATCTAACCCTAAACCTAAGCCTAAACTTCACGCTAACACTAGTCCTAATGCTGATGCTAATTCAAAATGTAGAATTAACCCTAGCTCTAGCCCTAGCCCTAAAACAAAACTGAGCCATAGCCCTAACCATAACCCTTAACATAAACCAAAACCTAATCCTACACCTAGCACTAACTTTAGCCCTAATTCGAGTCCTAAAACTAACACTAAAACTAACCCTGACCCTGACACTGACCCTAAATATAACCCTTGCTCTAAACATCACCCTAACCCTATCCCTAAAACTGGCACTAATTGTAACACTAGTTCATACATTAGCCATAGCCCTAACCGTAGCCCTAACCGAACCCAAAACCTAGCCCTTATTTGAGACTTAACCCCAATTTTAAACCTAAACCTTACCCAAAACCTGCCCTAAACCTTACCCTAACCCTAGCCAGAATCCTAACCATAACCCTAGCCTTATCACTAGCTCTACCCTAACCATAACCATAGCCCTAATGGTAACCCTAGGCCTAATCCTAACCTTAACACTAACCATAACCTTATTCATTAACCAAAACGTAACCTGGACCCTAAATCTAATCCTATCATTAACCTAACCCTAACCCTAATGCCAATTTTAGCCCTAACCCTAAACTTAACCTAAGGCAAACCCTAACTCTGTCACTTCCTGTAATAATATACCTAGCTCTAACCCTGACCCTACCCCTAAACCTAACCCTTATACTAGACCTAGCCATAAACCTAGCCCTAAACTTATCTCTAACCCTATCAATTACCCTAAACATAGTCCTAATTCTAATGCTAACCCTAGGTCTATTTCTAAACCATTGCCTAACCATAAATCTATCCATTAGGCTAAACCTAACCTGAACACTGAACCTAACCCTATCATTACCTTAACCCAAACCCTAGTGCTAATTTGAGCCCTAACCCTAATCCCTAACCTAAACAAAACCCTAAACATGACCCTGACACTAATAATACCCCTAGATCTAAATTTGACCCTTACCCTAAGTCTAACACTTACACTAAACATAACCAGAAACCTAACCCTAAAACTATCCCTAACCATAACCCTAGAACTGACATTTGCCCTAACACTAATCCTAGCCCTAACCAAAACACAAACCCTAGCCCTTAACCTAGTCTTAATCATAACTCTAACTAAACCCTAGCCCTAACCCCGGTTCTAACCTTTGTCCTATCCCTAAACCTAGCTCTAACCCCATCATTTACACTAAACCTAACCCTAAGCCCAAAACTAAACCTAGGCCTGAACATAAACATAAACCTAGCCTTATTCCTAGCCCTAATTAAGCCCTATACCTAACGAAACACTCAGCCTAGCCCTAAGACTAACTCTCACTCTCGCCCTAGCCCTATCCCTAGTTCTAACCCTATTTTTATCATAACCCTAATCCTAGCTATAAACCTAGAACTAATGCTAGCCATATCCTTAGCCCTAGACCAAACCCTAGATATAACCTAACTCTAAATCTAACTCTAAACCTAAGACTACACTGAACCCTAACACTAGTCCTAAACCTAATGCTAATCTTAAAACTAGCTCTAACCATAGCCCTAGTCCTACAACAAAACTGAGCCACAGCCCTAACTTTAAAGCATAACCTAAAGAAAACCTAACCCTACACCTAGCCCTAACGCTAGACCTAATTCGAGTCCCAACCCTAACCCTAAATCTACCCCTGACCTTAATTTTGACCTTAATACTATCCCTAGCTCTAAACATCCCCTTAACATTAAACCTAACCCTAACACTAGACCTAGTCCTAACCCCGATCTCATAACTATCCCAAATTTTAACTGTACTGCAAACATTGGCCATGACTCTTAAGCTAGCCCTTACTCTAACCAAAACCTAGCCCTAATCTGAAACTAACCCTAGCTTTAACCCTAAACCTAATCCTAACACTAGCCTTAACCCTACAATAAATGTATCCCTAACCCTGGGTCTAACCCTATCCCTTACTCTAAGCCAACTCTAACACTAAAACTAACCCTAGTCCAAACCCTAATCCTATTACTAGTCCTAACCCTAGCCTTCATTCTAGTTCTGACCATAACTCAAACCTGACACTTATTCTGACCCTGATGGTAACCATAGGTCTAAACCGGACTCTAACCCTATACTGAACCCTAACACTAGCACTAGAAATAAACTAATTCCTAAACCTAACACTAACACTAGCCCTAAACTTAAACTTAATCCTAAATCTAGCCATATCTCTAGCCCTAGACCTAAACAAAAACCTAGCTCTAGCCCTAATAATAAACCTTAACCTAACCCAAACACTAACCCTAACCCTAGACCTAACTCTAGTGATAATTCTGGCTTTAACCATAAAGCTAAATCTAACCTCAACACTGACCCTGACCCTAACCCTAATTCTATCTCTAAACATAATGCTATCACTAACCCTAACACTAACACTTGACCTAGCCATAACACTAACCAAAAAAACTGGCCCTAATCATAACCCTAGTTTGTACATTAGCTGTAGCCCTATCACTAGCCCTATCATAACCCAAAACCTGGCCCTAATCCGAGTGCTAACCCTAGCTTTAACCCTAACACTAACCCTAGCCATAAGACAATCCCTAACCCTTGCCCTCACCCTAGCTCTTATCCTATTTGTTACCTTAAGGCAAACCCTAAACCTAATGCTAACAATAGTCATAACCCTTATTCATAGCCTAACCCAAACTAACCCTATTACTAGTCCTAAGCCTAGCCCTCATTCTAGCTCTAACCATAACCCAAACATTAATCCTAACCCTGAAACTTACACTGACCCTAATACTAACTGTAGGTCTAAACCTGACCCTAACCCGAATCTGAACCCTAATATTAGCCCTACAGTTAATCCTATACCTAAACCTAAACCTAACACTAGTCCTTGACCTAAACCTAATCCTAAATCTAGCCATAACTCTAGCCCTAGACCTGAACAACAACCTTGCCCAAGCCCTAACAATCACCCTTAACATAACCCAAACACAAAACCTATTTCTAAACCCTAGTCATAATTCTTGCACTAACCCCAATAGTCCCTCTAATCTGAACACTGACACTGACCCTAACATAAGCCTAGCTCCAAAGCTCACACTAACTCAAAACCTAATCCTAACACTACACCTAGCCATAACCCTAAGACTAAAACTAGCCGTAATCATAACCCTAGCTATTAAATACCCATGTCCCTAACCCTAGGCCTAAATTAACACAAAACCTAGCCCTAATTCTAGGCTTAAACCTAGCCCTAAGTGTAACCCTAAATTAACCCTAACCCTAACCCTAACGCTAACCCTCCCCTTAGACCTAACTTAGCTCAAAGCCTAACCTTTACCCTAAACATAACCCTAGCCCTATCCCAAACCCTAACCTAACACTAGCCCTAAACCTAAACTTAATCATTGCCCTAACCAAGCTCTAATTCTATACAATACCCTAACCCTATCCCTAATCCTAACCATAACCCTAGCCCTAAACCTAGCTCTAATCCCATCCATTACCCTAACCATAATGCTAACCCTAATGCTAACCCTAGGTTTAACTCTAACCCTATCACAATCCCTAAACCTATCCATTACCCTAAAACTAACCTGTACCCTAATCCTAAGCCTATTCATTACCCTAACCCTAACACTAACCCTAACGCTTATTAAAGCCCTAAACCTAAACCTTAACCTAAACTAAACAGTAAGCCATATCCTGACCTTAATAATACATCTAGCTCTAAACTTTACTCTTACCCTAAATATAACCCTTACACTAGACCTAACCACAAACATAAACCTAATTCTATCCCTAACCATAACCCTAGACTTAACCCTAGACACTTACCCTAACACAAACCCTAGCTCTAAACCTTATCCTAATCAAAAAACTAACCCTAACACTAGAAAAACCCTAAATCTACCCATAACCGTAACCCTAGTTCTTACATTACCCATACACCTAATACTAGCCCTAAACCTCACACACAACCTAGCCCTAATCCTAGCCCTAAACCTAGACCTAAGCATAACCCTAACCCTATCCCTAGCACTAACCTTAACCCTAACACTGGCCCTGGCCCAAACCATGCTCAAACTCTAATCCTTACCCTAACCATAACAGTAGCCCTAACCCTTAACCTAACCCTCAACCTAACCCTAATCCTAACTGTAACCATAGCATAAATCCCAGCACACACTCTATCCATTACCTTAAACATAACTCTAATCCTAATGCTAACCCAAGCCGTAACCCTAACCCTAATCCTAACCATAGACCGTAACCCTCACCCTTGGTCTAACCCTAGCTCAAACCCTAACACTTCTCCTAAAACTAACACTAACATTAACACTAGGCCTATCTTTAAACCTAACCGAAATCCTAATGTTAACACAAGCCCTAACATTAACACTAACCGTATCCATATCCTAAACATAAGCCTAACCCAAATGCTAACCCTAGGCCTAACCTTAATCCTATCACTAACACTAACACTATCTATTACTCTAAACCTAACCTGAACTCTAAACCTAACACTATCCATTACGTTAACCCTAACCCTAATGCTAATTTGAGCCCTAACCCTAAACTTTATCCTAAACCAAACCCTATACCAGACTCTGACCATAATAATACACGTAGATCTAAACCTGACCTTTACCCTAAACCTAACTTTCCACTAGACCTAGCCAAAAACCTAAAGTTAACACTATTCCTAATCATAACCATAGACCTGATGTTAGCCCTAGCACTAATCCTAGCTGTAACCCTAACACAAAACCTAGCCCTCATCCTATCCCTAAACCTAGCCTTAATCATAACCCGAACACTCACCCTATTCCAATACCTAATTTTAACCCTCGCCCTAGCCCTGAACCTAGCCATAACCTCATCCCTTCCCCTAAAACTAACCATAACCCTAACACTAACACTAACCCTAATTCTCGCCCTAACCATGGGCCTAACCCTAGCACTAAACCTAGCGCTAATCTAGCCTTAATTTAGCCCTAACCCTAAGCAAACCCCTAACTCTAGCCTAAGAATAACTCTAACTCTAACTCTCACCCTAGCCCTATTTCTATTTCTGAACCTGTCCATTTCCATAACCCTAACACTAGCCCTAACCTTAGCCCTAACCCTAGATCTAATCATAACTCTAAATCTAACCTTAACCTTCAGCCTAAACCTCACCCTAACACTAGCTGAACACTATTGCTAATCATAAAACTAAACCTAACACTAGCCTTAGCCCTAAAAAAAAAAAAAAAAAAAAAAAAAAAAAAAAAAAAAAAAAAAAAAAAAAAAAAAACCTGAGCCATTACCCTAACCCTAAACCAAACCTAACCCTACAACTAGCCATAACCCTAGCTCAAATTCGAGTCCTAGGACTAAAACTAACCCTTACCCTGACTCATATTCAAACACTAACCCTAGCTCTATATATCACCCTAACCATAAAGCAAATATTAACACCATTCCTAGCCCAAACTCTAACCCTAATAATAACCCTAGTTATTACATTAGCCATAGTCCTAACCCTAGCCCTAACCCCAAAACAAAAATAGCCCTAATCTGAGCCCTAAAACTAGATTTAACCCTAACCCTAACCATAGCCCTAGCCCTAAACCTAACTCTAATGCTAGCTCTAAGCCTAGCTCTAACTTTATCCCTTATCTTAAGCCAAACCCTATCCATAATGCTAACCATAGTCCTAATCGTAATCCTTAGCCTAAATCAAACAATAACCCTATTACTAGTCCAAAACCTAGACCTCATTCTAGCTCTAAACCTAACACTAGACCTAACCCTAAACCTCACACTCATCTTAGACCTAACTCTAGCTCAAACCCTAACCCTTACCACAAACCTAAACATAACCATAGCCCTGACCTTAAACTTAAACCTCAGTCTAACACTAACAATAACCCTATGCCTACATCTAAACATACCCATTACTCTAACCCTACCCCTACCCTTAATAATGATGCTAGAACTAATACAACCCCAACCCTAACCATACTCTAATCTTATCCCTAGACCTAACTCTAAACCTAACCCTCACCCTAGCCCTAACCCTAGCTCAAAACCTCACCCTTATGCTAAACATAACCCTAACACTAACCCTATTTCTAACCCTAACCCCAACCCTAACTCAAGACCTATTCCTGACCATAACCCTAGCCCTAAACTTAGCTCTAACTCTATCCATTATCCTAACCATTACCCTTACCCTAATGCTAACCCTAGGCCTAGCACTAACCCTATTGCTAAACCTAACCATATCAATTACCATAAACCTAACCTGAACCCCAAACAAAAACCTATCATTACCCTAACCCTGACCTAATGCTTATTTGAGCCCTAACCCTAAACCCTAACCTCAACCAAACTCTAACCTGAATCTGACCCTAATAATTCCCCTAGCTCTAAACCTGACACTTAACCCTAAACCTAACCCTTACACTAGACCTAGCCATAAACCTAAACCTAAAACTGTCCTCTACTCAATGTAACCCCACAACTGACATTAGAACTAGCCCTAATATTAGCCCTAACCCTAACAAAAACCCGAGCCCTTATCCTAGCCCTAAACCTAGATTAATCCTAACCCTAAGCCTAATTCTAGCTCTAACACCAATACTAACCCTAGCCTTAATCTTAGCCCTAATTTCACCCTATCCCTAAACTAACCATAACTCTAGACCTAAGAATAAACCTAACTCTCACACTAGCCCTATCACTAGTTCTAAACCTATCCCTTACCATAACCCTAAACCTATCCCTAAACTTAGTCCTTATCCTTGCCATATCCATAGCCCAAGCACTAATTTTAGATCATAATCTATCTCTAAATCTAACCCTAACACGAAGCCTAAGCCTAAACCTAACACTAGCCCTAACCCTAACACTAATCCTAAAACTAGCCCTAATCCTAGCCTTAGCCCTAGCCCTAAACCAAAATCGAGCCATAAGCTCTATCCCTAACCCTTAAACTAAACCAAACCCTAACCATACACCTACACCTAACCCTAGCCCTAATTTGAGATTTAAGAAGAACCCTAAAATTAACCCTGACCTTGACTCTGACACTAACACTAATCCTAGCTCTAAACATCACCCTAATCCTAACACTAACCCTAACACTAAACCTAGCCCTGATCTTCATCCTAAAATTAGCCATAATCATAACTGTTGTACTTATATTAGCCATAATCCTAACCCTAGCACTAACTTAACCCAAATCCTAGCCCTAATTTGAGCCTTAACACAAGCTTTAACCCTAACCCTAACCCTAACCCTAGCCCTAGCCCTAATCATAACCATAACCCTAGCGCTAACCCTATACATTATCACAACAATAACCCTAACCCTAATGCTAACCTTAGGCCTAAACCTAACCCAATCTCTAATCCTATCCCTATCCTTTTCCCTAAACATAACATGAATCCTAATTCTAAGTCTATCATTACCCAAACCCTTACCTTAATTCTAATTCAATCCCTAACTTTAAGTCTTAACCTATTCCAAATCCTAACCTAGACCTTCAACTTTATAATACCCCTAGCCCTAAACCTGACCCTAACCCTAAACCTAAACCTTAAATTAGACGTACCCATAATCCTAACCCTAAAAATATCTTTAAACATAATTCTAGACTTGAAATTAGCCATACTTCTAATCCTAGCCCTAACCCTAAAACAAATCCTAGGCCTCATCCTAGCCCTAAACCTAGCCTTAATCATAACCCTAATCCTAACCCTTATTCTAAACATCACCCTACCTCTAAAACTAGCTATAACACCATCCCTTACCCTAAAATAAATCCTAAATCTAACTCTATGCTTAAGCAGAAAAGTAACCACAGACCTAATCCTAGCCCTATTTTAGCCCTATCTCTAACCCTAACCCTAACCTTAGCCCTAAGCCTAACAATAATTCTCACACTAGCCCTATCACTGGTTCTAATTCTAGCACCTACCATAACCCTAACCCTATCCCTAGCTCTTGCCCAATCCTTAGTCCTAGCCCTAAGCCTAAGCCTAAGCCTAAACCTCACACTAACACTAAACCTAATCCTAACGCTATTCATAAAACTAGCCCTAACCCTACCACTAGCAGTAAAACAAAACCAAGCATTAGCCCTAACCCTAAGCATAACTTAAACCAAAACCTAACATTACACATAGACCTAACCATAGTCTTAATTTGAGTCCTAATCCAAATCTTAAAAGTATACCTGACACTGACTCATATGCTAAACTCACCCTAGCTTGAAATGCCATCCTAAACTTAAACCAAAACTTAACAGTAACTCTACCCCTTATTTGAGTCCTAACCCTAACCCTTACCCTGACTAATATCTTAAAACTAATCCTAGCTCTAAATATCACCCCAACCTTAAACTTAACCC
The DNA here is from genome assembly GCF_047511675.1 of Marmota flaviventris. Classification (NCBI taxonomy): domain Eukaryota; kingdom Metazoa; phylum Chordata; class Mammalia; order Rodentia; family Sciuridae; genus Marmota; species Marmota flaviventris. The sequence goes on from NC_092499.1 coordinate 131,865,755, forward strand.
TAATACTAAAACTATCCCTAACCCTAACCCTTACCCTAAAACTAACCCAAATTGTAACCCTACTTCTTATATTGGTGATTGCCCTAACCCTAGTCCTAAGCCTAACACAAAACTAGCCCTAATCCAAACCCTAAACCTAACTTTAACCCTAACCCTACCATAACTCTAGCGCTATTCTTAGCTATAAATCTCTCCCTTACCCTAAGTGAAACCCTAAACCTAATGGTAAACCTAGACCTATCCCTAATCCTTAGGCTAACCAAAATCCTAACCCTATTAATAGTCATGACTCTAGCACTTATTCTAGCTCTAATCCTATCTCAAACTCTTACCCTCACCCTGACACCTATTCTGACCCTAACAAAAACCCTAGGTCTAAAACTGACCCTCAACCTAGAGCAAACCCTAACACTGGCCATACTGCTAACTTATACCTAAATCTAAGCCTAACCCTAGCCCTTAGACTAACTCTAAATCTCACACTATCCCTATCCCTAGTTCTAAGCCTATCAATTACCATAACCCTAATCCTAGCACTAACCCTTGCCCTATTCTTAGTCCTAGACCTAAACCTAGATCTAACCCTAACTCGAAATCTAACCCTAACCCTATGCCTAAGCCTAACACTAAAACTAGCCCTAACCCTAATGCTAATCATAAAACTAGCCCTAACCCTGTCCCTAGCAGTAAAACAAACTGAGCAATAGCCCTAATCATAAACCTTAACTTAAACCAAACCCCAACACTATTCCTAGACCTAACCATAGCCTTAATTTGAGTCCTAACACTAACCTTAAGTCTAACCCTGACCCTGACTCATATCCTGCTGCAGTCTGGCTGGGCACAATTCAGGAGCCACTTGTCAAAAGAAACAAACTTTATTTTTAGAACCACACACGCCAAACAAAACCGCTCCTCAGGAAAAACCCTCAGAGCCCAACTGCCACCACCGGCTTCCCCCAAGCCTCTCCCACAACCACAAGCCTCCCCACCTCCCACAATCCTTCTGCTCTTGAGGCCGATTGGCTGGGTTGTGTGGGTGGAGCCAAAAAAGTCCCCCAGTGAGCAGCTCCGTGGTCTGAAAGGGCAGGGAAACAGCCCAATGAGCATCACCGCAGAGGAGCCAATCAGCTAGATGTTGCTGGGGCGCTGTGAGCCAATCATCAGCTGGCAGTCTGAAAGTTTGCTGGGGGCCCTTCGGCTGTGGCTCTCAACATCTCCCCCTCTCTGTTTAAACAACAAGCATGTGGCTTAGGGACCGTGCCTGCCTTAGGTTGTCCAATAGTACATATGGTCCTTACCCGTTATCGGGTGAGCTGACTTCAAGGCATCAGCCTCCTGTCTTAGGTTGGTATCATTGTAATTGGATGTTACCCATCACTGACTACTGGTCCAGTATACAGCCACACCTGTGGAGAGGTCTTTGTACCAGCGGGGGGGGGGGGTGGGGGTGGTGAGGTTCTTTGCCTCACCTCTGTTGGCTCCCAAATTTTAGCTGAATGATCATGACAAGCAGAAGGGAGGAAGATACACCAAGACAATTGACGGCTCCTTTTGGAAAAATTGTACCACCAATGACATCAGCAAAAATACCCCAACACTACCACAAGTCGCTGCACCAACAGATAGTTCACAATGCATACAGGTGAGTTCACAATGCATACAAGTGATACACAGTCCAGGCAAGTTCTGCAAGCAGTTCAGTGATGGCTATTGCAGAAGCTGTAGATTGGTTTTATCTTTGTCTTCACCAGCACTGAGATGAAGATAGGAATTCTGGCAATAATGGCTAAAGAAAAAATTATGTAACATTCCAGAAGGCACTAAAAGAAAACAATTTTCTTAATAATTTACATTATCTTGAAGAGAATTATTAAATATAATGAAAAGGAAAGGTGAAAGTAAACAAACAGATCTGTTAACCTCCTTTTTTGTTCACATATTAAAACAATCCTCAACAGTTGTTTACCCAATTTAAATTAAACCATTTAAAACACGTGAATAAAAAAAAATATATTTGGATCCATTTTTTCATGAGCGCTCATCATATATGATATATGGACATATGTACATTCAAACATATAACACAAAACACAAGTGTGCACACATAATATAATACATACAACACATAACATAATAGTAAAGGCCTTATAACTTTTTACAGGTGAAATCTCCATTGCAATGTTTAAAAACTCTATAGTCAAAAAATAGAACTGATCAGCAAAACATTAACCTAGGTCTGTATGAGCTCAAAAAACAAAATAGAACTTCATGATGTGGGAAATGGCAATAATAAAATGGATATTGAAAAAAGCATCCTGGTTCTGTTGCAGATGTAAGGATAGCCAAACTGGAGTTTTGGATATCAGCTGTTATTGATTTGAGCCAAATCATTTTCTTTTTGGTCTGTAGAAATCGCTTTAGTTAATCTCTCTGGAATCCAAATCAGCTGCTGTTCTCCCTGTGGAAACATACAAACAGACCCCCGACTCCAGACAATCACTGGGTCAGGACCTTGGTTAATCTCTCTGGAATCCAAATCGGCTGCTGTTCTCCCTGTGGAAACACACAAACAGACCCCAGACTCCAGACAATTACTGGTTCAGGACCTTTCCATTGTCCTGTTAGAATATTCTTCCAAAGTACCTTGGGCTTATGCACATTTTTTGGACACATATGCCTTTCCGCAGCACTAAGTCCTGATGAATCCAAATTTAAAAAGTTTAGAGTAAAAAGGGTTATTTTAAGTTTATCACTAAAACTAGCCCTAACCCTAATGCTAATAATAAAACTAGCCCTAACCCTGATCCTAGCAGTAAAACAAACTGAGCAATAGCCCTAACCATAAACCTTAACTTAAACCAAACCCCAACACTACTCCTAGACCTAACCATAGCCTTAATTCGAGGCCTAACACTAACCTTAAGTCTAACCCTGACCCTGACTCATATCCTAACACTAAGCCTAGCTTTAAATATCATCCTAACCTTAAATCTAACCTTAACACTAGACCTATCCCTAACCCTAACCCTAAAACTAACCTTAATTGTAACCCTAGTTCTTATATTAGCCATTGCTCTAACATTAGCCCTAACCCTAACAAAAAAAGTAGCACTAATTCAAGCCCTAAACCTAGATTTAACCCTAACCCTAACTCTAGCAGTAACCTTAGCTCTAAAGCTATCACTTACCCTATGAATAACCCTAACTCTAATGATAGCCCTATACCTATGCCTACTCCTTAGGCTAACCAAAATCCTAACCTTATTATTAGTCCTGACCCTAGCCCTCATTCTAGCTCTAATCCTATCCCAAACCCGAACACTAACCCTGACCCTTATCCTGACCCTAATACAAACCCTAGTTCTAAACCTGACCCTAACACTAGACTAAAACCTAACACTAGTCCTGGACCTAAACCTAATCCTAAATCTAGCCTTAACTCTAGCCCTAGACCTAAATAAAAACCTAGTCCTAGGCCTAACAATAACCGTTATCCTAACACAAACTCTAACCCTACCCCTAGGCCTAAACCCACTCCTAATTCTGGCTATAACCCTAACTTGAATTCTAACCCAAACACTGACTCTGCCTTTAACAGTAAACTTACTTCTAAACCTGAATCTAACTGAAAATCTAAACCTAACACTACACTTTGGCATAACCCTAACCCTAAAACTAGCCCTAATCATAACCCTAGCTCTTACATTACCCACAATGTCAACTCTAAGCCTAAACCTAACACAAAACCTAGAGCTAATCCAAGGCCTTAACCTAATCCTAAGCATAACCTTAACCCTAGCTCTAGCCCTAACCCAAACCTAACCCTTGCCTTAGTCCTAACCCTAGCTAAAAACCTAACCCTTACTATAAACACAAACCTAGAACTATCCCTGAATCTAACCCTAAGCCTAGTCCTAATCCTAACCTTAACCCTAGCCCTAACCCTACCTCTAAACCTACACATTACTCTAACCCTAACCCTAACCCTAATTGTAACCTTAGCCTTAAACCTAACCATAATCCTAACCCTAATCAGAAAACAAATCCTAGACCTAACCCTAAACTAATACTCGCTATACCCCTAAACATAGATCAAACACTAACCTTTACCATAAACCTAAACAAAACCATAGACCTAACCCTAAACTTAAATCTAACCCTGTCCCCAACCCTAAACCTACATCTAACCACATATATTACCCCAACCCTAACCCTGAACTTAATTATAACCATTTCCCTAACCTTACCCTAACCCTAAAATTACTCTAATCCTATTCCTAAACATAACCCTGAACCTAACCCTCGCTCTAAACCTAATTATAGCTCAAAACCTAACTCTTACACAAAACATAATACTAACCCTAATCCTAGTTCTAACCATACCCTAACACTAACTCAAGACCTAATCCTAACCATAAGTCTAGCTATAAACTTAGCTCTAACTGTGTCCATTACTCTAATCATAACCCATACCCTAATGCTAACTCTAGGCCTAACCCTATCTCAAGACCAAATCCTAACCATAACCCTAGCCCTAACCTTACTCTAACTGTATCCACCACCCTAAACATAACCCTTTCCCTAATACTAACCCTAGGCCTAACCCTAAACCTATCACTAACCCCAAACCTATCAATTACCCTAAACCTAACCTGAACCCTAAATCTAACCCTATCATTACCCTAACCAAAACCCTGATGCTAATTGAGCCCTAACCCTAAACTCAAACCTAAAAGAAACCCTAAACATGACCCTGACCCTAATAATTCCCCTAGCTCTAATCTAACCCTTACCCTAAACATAATCCTTACATTAGACCTAGCCAAAACCTAAAACTAAAACTATCCATAACCATAACCCTAGACCTGACATTAGCCCTAGATATAATCCTTGCCCTAACCTGAACACAATCCCTAGCCCATATTATTCCTAAACATAGCCTTAACCATAACCCTAACCTTAAACCTAGGCCTAACTTAAAAACAACCCTATCCCTAATCTTAGACCTACCTCAACCATATCCCTAACCCTAAACCTAATACTAACCATAGCCCTAAAACTAAGTCTAACTCTCTCCCTAGCTCTAAAACTAGTTTTAACCCTATCCCTTACTGGAACTCTAAACCTAGCCCTAACCCTAGGTCTAAACCTAACTCTAAATCTAACCCTACTGCAAAGCCTAAGCTTAAACCTAACACTAACACTAATCCTAACCCTAACACTACTCCTAAAACTAGCCCTAAATGTAGCCCTAGCCCTAATACAAAACCAAGCCATAGCCCTAACCATAACCCTTAACCTAAACCAAACCCTAACCCTACACCTAGCCCTAACCCTTGCCATAATTCGAGTTTTAAACAAAACTCTAAAACTAACCCTAACCCTGATTCTGATTCTGATGCTAACACTAACCCTAGCTTTAAACATCACCCTAAACATAACACTAGACCTAGCCCTAACCCTAACCCTAAAAATAGCCCTAATTGTAACCCTAGTACTTACATTAGAAATAACCCTAACCCTAGCCCTAACTTAACCCAAAACCTAGCCTAATCTGAGCCCTAAACTGAGCTTTAACCCTATCCCTAACCATAACCCTAAACCTAGCACTAATAATAACCATAACCTTAGCTCTAACCCTAGCTCTAACCCTATCCATTACCCTAACCATAATCCTAACCCTAATGCTAACCCTAGGCCTAAACCTCAACATATGCCTAATCCTAACCCTATCAATTACCCTAAACCAATCATGAAACCTAAACCTTACTATATCATTAACCTAATCCTAACCCTATGCTATTTCGAGCCCTAAATTAAAACCTTAACCTATCCCAAAGACTAATCATGACCTTGACCCAAAAAATAACCTTAGCTCTAAACCTGACCCTAACTGTAAACCTAACCCTTACACTATATCTAACCTAACCCTAAAACTATCTTTTAACTGTAAAGCTGGACCTGAAATTAGCCCTAGCCCTAATCCTAGCCCTACACCTAGCCTTAATCCTAACCCGAACCATATCCCAAGGTTTACCCCTAGTTCTAACTCTCTCCCTAGCCATAAACCTAGCTATAACCCCAATCCCTTACCCTAAACCTAACCTTAACCCTAAACCTAACCATAATCTTAAACCTCCATAACCCTTGCCTTAACCCTAGGCCTAACACTAACACAAAGCCTAGCACTAACCCTAATTTAGTCCTATTCTAACCTTAAACCTAGCCTTAAGACTAACTCTAACTCTTGCCCTAGCCCTAGCCCTAGTTCTATCCTTAGCCCTAGCCCAACACTGGATCTAAACCTAACTCTAAATTTAAACCTAACTCTAAATTTAACCATAACCAGAATCCTAATCCAAACACTACCACTATCCCTAACAATAATGCTAATCCTAAAACTTTCCTTACCCCAAGCCCTAGCCATAAAACATAACCAAGTCATATCCCTAATCCTAACCCTTAACCTAAACCAAACCATAAACCTACACCTAGCCCTAACCCTAACTCTAAAAATAACCCTGACCATGATACTGATCCTAACACTAATCCTAGCTCTAAACATCACCCTAACCTTAAATTAACCCTAAAACTAGACCTAGCCTTAACCCTAACTCTAAAACTAGCCCTAATTGTAACCCTAGTTCGACATTAGCCATTGGCATAACCCTAACCCTAACCCTAACACAAATCCTACCCCTAATTCTAGTCTTAACCTTAAACTAGCCCTAACCCTAGCTTTAACCCTATCTGTTACTCTAAGACAAACCCTGAACCAAATTTGAAACCCAATCGTAACCCTAATCCTTAGCCTAATTTAAACACTAACAGGATTACTAGTCCTAACCCTAGCCCTCATTCTAGTTCTAACCCTAACTCTGACCCTTATTCTAATCCTAACAGCAACCCTACATCTAAACCTGACCCTAACCCTAAACCAAACCATAACACTAGCCCTACCGGTAAGCCTATACCTATACCTAACCCTAACACTAGATCTAGACCAAAAACTAATCCTAAATATAGCTATAATTCCAGCCCGAGACCTAAACAAAATCCTAGCTCTAGCCCTAACAATAACCCTTAACCTAAACTAAACACTTACCCTACCCATAGACCTAACACTAGTTCTAATTCTGGCTCTAACCCTAACCGTAATCCTATCCGGAACACTGACCCTGACCCTGACATTAACCTAACTCTAAACCTGACCCTAACCCAAAACCTAATCCTAACACTAGACCTAGCCATAACCCTAACCCTAATACTAGCCCTAAACATAACCCTAACCCTAACCCTATTTTAACCCTAATCTTAACCCTAACAGTAGCCCTAACCCTAACCATAGTCCTAACCCTAGCCGTAAACCTAACACAAAACCTAGCCATAATCCTAGGCCTAAACTTAGCCCTAAGCATAACCCTAACCCTAACCCTAGCCCTAACACTAACCTTAACACTAACACTTGCCTTAGACCTAACCCTAGCTCAAAGGCAAACCCTTACCCTGAACATTACCCTAGCCCTATCCTAAACCATAACTCTAACCCTAGCTCTTATCCTAACCTTAATCCTAGCTCAAAATTTAGTTCTAACCCTGTCAATTATCCTAACCCTAATTATAACCTTATCCCTAACACTAAACCTAATCCTAACCATAAATGTATCCCAAGACCTAACCATAAACCTTAACCTCACTATAGCCATAACCCTAGCGGAATCATTAAGCCTTACACTAAACCTAATCCTAAGAATAGCCCTAATACATACCCTAACCCTAACCCTAACCCTAACCCTAACCCTAAGTCTAACATTATCCATTACCCTAAACCTAACCCTAACTGTAATGAAAACTCTAGCCATAACCCGAACCCTAAACCAAACCCTAACCATAAATATATCCATAGACCTAAACGTAAACCTAACTCTCACAGTAGCCCTAACCCTAGCTCAAACACTAACCCTTACCCTAACCTAACCATAACCCTAGCCCTAAACCTAACACTTAGTGTAAACCAAATCTTAGCCCTATCTCTAAAACTAACTCTAATTTTAGACTTAATCCAAACCATAATCTATCCCTAACCCTAGCTCTAAATGTATCTGTTATACTAAACATAATGCTAACCAAATGTTAACCTTAACCCTATTGCTAAACCTAACCCATCCATTACCCTAAAACTTAACTGAAACCTAAACCTAACCTTATCCATTACCCTAAACCTAAGCCTAAACCTCTCACTATTTAAGCCCTAACCCTAAACTTTGACCTAAACCAAATGCTAACCCTGACCATAACCCTAATAATACCCCTAACTCTAAACCTGAATCTTACCCTAAACATAACCCTAGCCCTAGTTCTAGCCCTGAACCTACCAGAAAACCTAATCCTAAACCAAGCCTTAATGCTAACCTAAACACTAACCCTAGCCCTGATCCTAATTCTAAGCCTCACCCTAGCCCTAAAGTTAGCTATAACCCCACTCATTCCCATAACTTAATCCTAACCCCAATGCTAATCCTAAACCTAGCCCTACCCCTAGGCCTAACCCTAGCACTAACCTTAGCCCTAATCCTAGCCCTAATTTAGCTTTAACCCTAAACCTAACCCTAAGCCTACACCTAAATCTAAATCTAACTCTCGTCCTAGCTGTTTCCCTAATTCTAACCCTATCCCTTACTGTAACACTAACCCTAGCCCTAACCCTAACCCTGGATGTAACCTTATCTCTAAATTTAACCCTAAACCTAAGCCTAAACCTCACCCTAACACTAATTGAAAATGTAGCCCTAACCCTAGCCCTAGCCCTAAAACAAATCCAAGCCATAGCCCTAATCTTAACCTTAACCCACAGCAGTCAAGATGAAGTGAAACCTTAGAACACAAACTGTTCCTGACAGCAAAACTTTAACTGAGAAGGTCCAACCTGGGAAACATGGTAATGCTAGGTAAGAGATGAATCCTGACCAGTATCAAACAAATTTGAACAAAACTAACTCTAACATGAACATTAGTTCTAAAACTAGCCCTAACCCTAATCCTAAAACTAAGCCTTTCCTGTTTATAGAGCTTGATCATAAAAGTCCCAAACATCGGGTGCCTAGTAAGGCAAGGTAACAGATGAATCCTACCCAGTATCAAAAAAATCTGACCAATAATTGGGGGAGGTATTTCAGTACATGTCTATTTCCCCTGTTTTCTCCTAAAGTGCTCTTGGATAAATTGTTTTTTCATGCTTCAGCTTAAGGTACTTTCACAAGGAACAAACCAGAGCATGCCCACAGTGAAGTGATTGAATGTGTGAAATTTCATGCAGCTAGCAACAACCATGTTTGAATTGCAGCTCCATTTCCATTCACACCTATAGGCCATAATGTAGTGAAAACCAAAAATTCAAACTGCTCCTGACACTGAACTAATGAACCTTGAAGGCCCAAATTTGGGGAGCCTACTAAGGTTGGTGAAAGATGAATCCTGTACAGTATCAAAGTAATCCGACCAAAAAAAAATGAAGTTCTTTCAGTACATGTGTATTTTGCTTGCTCCTAAAGCACTCAGAGATAAAACTGTTTCTTTCTACTTCAGCTTAGTGATTCATCACAGAAAACAAACCAGAGAATGCTCACTGAGAACTGATTGAGTGTTTGAAGTTTCAAGCAGCTAACACAAACCCTGTTTGATTTCCAGCTTCATTTCCATTCACTCCTATAGGGCCAAAAGAAGAGAAACATGAAAATTGAAACTGTTCCTGAGAGAAAACCCTTTTACGTAGGAGGCCCAAATATTTGGAGTATTGCCAAAATATGAAAAAGGCGAATCCTGCCCAGTATCATAGAAATTAAAAAAAAAAAAAAACAAAAAACTAACTCTAACCCTAACACTAGGTCTAAACCTAGTCCTAACACTAAGTCTAACCCTAAACCTAATCTGTTAAGAGAACTTTTGATCATAGAAGTTTCAAAATTGGGTAGTCTAATGGGGGTAAGCTTACAGATGAATCATGGGCAGCTTCAAAGAAATCTGACAAAGTAATAGGGAGAGCTATTTCAGTACATGCATATTTCCCTGTTTTCTCCTAAAGTGTTCTCAGATAAATTTTTATTGCATGCTTCAGCTTATTACTAATTTCACAAGGAACAAACCAGAGAGTGCCCACAGAGAATTGATTGAGTGTGTGAAGTTTCAAACAGTTAGCACCAACCTTGATTGATTTCCAGCTCCATGTCCATTTACCCATGTAGGTCAAAATAAAGTGAATCCATAGAATACAAATTGTACCTGTCAGCAAAGAATTGAACTGAGAAGGCTGAAACCTGGGAACACAGTAAGGCTAGGTAAAAATGTATCCTGCCCAGTATAAAAGAAATTTGAACAGTACAAACTTTAATCCTAACACTAGACCTAACTCTAACTCTAAGCCTAACCCTAACCTGTTTAGAGAACTTTGATCATAGAAGTCTCAAAGTTGAGGGGCATAGTGGGGCAAGCTAACAGATGAATCCTGCCCAGTATCAAAGAAATCTGACCAAATGATTGGGGGAGGTAGTACAGTACATACATATTTTCCAGTTGTCTCCTAAAATGCTGTTGCATAGTGTTGTTTTTGCCTGCTTCATCTTTGGGATACTTTCACAAGAATAAAACCAGAACGTCCTCACAGAGAACTGCTTGAGTGTGTGAAGTTTCAAGCAGCTAGAAAAAGCCTGTTTGATTTCCAGCGACATTTCCATTTACCCATATAGGTCAAAATGAAGTGAAACCTTAAAATAAAAACTGAAATACTGACAGCAAACCAGTGAACTTAGAAGGCCCAAACATGAGGAACATAGTAAGGCTAGAAAAAAATATAAATCCTGCCTAGTATCAAAGAAACTTGAACAAAACTACTGTAACCCTAACACTAGATCTATCCCTAATCCTAACCCTACAGCTCACCCGAGCCTGTTTAGACAACCTTTGATCATAGAAGTCATAAACTAAGGGAGCTTAGTGGGGAAAGCTAACAGATGAATCCTGCACAGTATCAAAGAAATCTGAGCAAATAATTGGGGGAAGTGTTTCAGTACATGCATATTTCCTTGATTTCTCCAAAAGTGCTCTGGGATAAAGTTCTTTTGCGTGTTTCAGGTGAGGGCAACATTCACAAGGAACAAACCAGAGAGTGCCCACAGAGAACTGATTGAGTGTGTGAAGATTCATGCAGCTAGCACCAACCCTGTTTGATTTCCAGCTCCATTGCCATTCACACCTATAGGTCATAATGAAGTGAAACCTAAAAATTCAAACTGTTCCTGACACTGAAACTTGAAGGCCCAAACTTGTGGAGCCTACTACAGCTAGGTCAATGATGAATCCTGTACAGTATCAAATTAATCTAACCAAAAAAATTTGAAGCTCTTTCAGTACATGGGTATTCTGCTTGCTCCTAAAGCACTCAGAGATAAAGCTGTTTCTTTCTACTTCATCATAGGGCTACTTCCACAACAAACTCCAGATTATGCTCACTGAAAATTGATGGAGTGTGTGAAGTTTCAAGCAGCTAGCCCAAACCCTGTTCGATTTTCAGCTTCATTTCCATTCACCCCTATAGGGAAAAAAGAAGAGAAACATTAAAATTGAAACAGTTCCTGAAAGCAAACCCTTTATGTAGGAGAAGCAAACATTTGGAGTATAGTCAAAATAGGAAAAAGATGAATCCTGCACAGTATCATAGAAATTTGAAAACAAAACTAACTTTTACCTCAACACTAAGTCTAACCCTAGTCCTGACACTTACCCTAACACTAACCTTAACCTGTTTAGAGTCCCTTTGATCCTAGAAGTCCCACACTTGGGGAGCCAAGTTGGGTAGCCTAACAGATGAATCTTTCACAATATCAATGAAATCTGACCAAATAATTGGGGAGGAAATTCAGTACATGCATATTGTCCTGTTTTCTCCTAAAGTGCTCTTATGTAAAGTTGCCTTGCATGCTTCAGCTTAGGTATACTTTTACAAGGAAGAAACCAGAGAATGTCCATAAAAAACTCATTGAGTGTGTGAGGTTTGAAGTAGCTAGCACCAACCCTGTTGGATTTCCAGCTCCATTTCCATTTACACGCATAGGTCAAAATGAAATAAAAACTTAAAATACAAACTGTTCAGGAGAGCAAACCCTTGACCCAAAAGGCCCAAACCTAGAGAATAAACTAAGGTTAGGTAAAAGTTGAATCCTTCCCAGTATCAAAGAATTTTAAACAAAACTAAATCTAAGAAAACAATAGCTGTAATCATAGCCCTAACCTAATACTGAATCTAACGTAACCTATTTAGAGAACCATTGATCATAGTAGTACACAAATAAAGGATCCCAGTGGGGAAAGCTAACAGATAAATCCTGTGCAGTATCAAAGAAATCTGACCAAACAATTGGGGGAGGTATTTCAGTACGTGCATTTTCCCCTGTTTTCTCCTAATGTGCTCTTGGATAAATTATTTTTTCATGCTTCAGTTTAAGGTACTTTCACAAAGAACAACCATAGAGTGCCCACAAAGAGCTGATTGAGTGTGTGAAGTTTCAAGAAGCTAGTACTAACTCTCTTTGATTTCCAGCTCCATTTTCATTCACATCTATAGGCCATAATAAAGTGAACTCAAAATGTTCCTGACAGTGAACTGGCAAACTTTGAAAACCCAAAAGTGGGGATCCTACTAAGACAAGGAAAAGGATGAATCCTGTACAATATCAAGGTAATCCATGCAAAAAAATTGAAGCTTGCTCCTAAAGTGCTCACAGATAAAGCTTTGCTTTCTAATTCAGCTTTTGGCTACTACCATAAGAAACAAATGAGAGAATGTGCACTGAGAACTGATTGAGTGTGTGAAGTTTCAAGCAGCTAGAACAAACACTGTTTGTGTTTTATCTCCATTTTCATTCACCCCTATAGGGCAAAATGAAGTGAAACATGAAAATTAAAACTGCTCCTGAGAGCAAACCCTTTTACTAGGAGGCTCAAACATGGGGAGCATACTAAGAATAGGAAAAAAGATAAATCCTGCCCAGTATCCAAAAAGTTGAAAAAATAACTCTAACCCTAACACTAGTTCTAACACTTGCCCTAACTCTAACCTAAACCTAAGCCTAACCTGTTAAGAGAACCTTTGATCATAAAAGTTTTAAACTTGGGGAGACTAGTGGGGAAAGCTTACAGATGAATCCTGCACAGTATCAAAGAAATCTGACCAAGTAATTGGGGGAGGTATTTCAGTACATGCATATTGCCCTGTTTTCTCCTAAAGTGCTCTTGGATAAAGTTGTTTTGCATGCTTCAGCTTATGGATACTTTGACAAGGAAAAAATAGAGAGTGCCCACAGACAACTGATAGAGTATGTGAAGTTTCAACCAGCTAGGACCAACCTTCTGATTTCCAGCTCCATTTTCATTTACCCATATAGGTCAAAATGTAGTGAGACATTAAAAACAAAATATTCCCAACAGTGAACTATTTAGATGAGAAGGCCCAAAACTGGGGCACATAGTAAGGCTAGGTAAAAGATAAATCTGCCCAGTATCAAATAAATTTGAACAAAACAAACTCTATTCCTAACACTAGCTCTAAATCTGGCCCTAACCATAACCATAACACAAAAACTTACCTGTTTAGAGAACCATTGATCCTAGAAGTTCCAACCTTGGGGAGCCTAGTGGAGCAAGGTAAAAGATGAATACTGCACAGTATCAAAGAAATCTGAACAAATTTTTGAGAAACTTATTTCAGTACATACATGTTTCTCTGTTTTCTCCTTAAGGTCTCTCAGATACTGTTGCTTTTGCATGCTTCATCTTTAGCCTACCTTCAAAAGAAATAAGGAGTGCCCACTGAGAACTGATTATGTGAAGCTTCAAGCACCTACTGCCAACCCTGTTTGATTTCCAGCTCAATTTTCATTCACATCAATATGCCATGATGAAGGGAAACCTTAAAATGCAAACTGTTCCTGACAGTGAACCATTGAACTTAGAAGGCCCAAACCTGTGGAGCATAGTAAAGCTAAGTAAAAGATGAATCCTGCCCAGTATCATAGAAATTTGGAAAAAAAAAATAGGGCCCCATGGGTGCTCTCGGCATAGATGGAAGGCTCAGCCATGCAGTTTCTCTGGGTGCAGACAGCAGTCTCATCCTCACGAGTGCTCTCTGTGCAGATGAAAGGCAGCACAAAACACAGAGGCTTTGCTTGTGGGTCATCAGACGGAGGTCTGGACACAACACAAGGTCACTCCAGAACCACCCACCTCATCAAACACCATACATGGGTAATAGATGGAATCCATCTTGCAAAACCTTACTCGCCATCTATTGGTGGGTGTGGCTACTAGCTCGGGTCTGCAGCTTATCAGGTACCCGGTTTCCAACTCCCCTACCTTCAGCTCTGATAACTCAAGATTTTTCTCACAAGCTTTTGGGGGGTGTAGCTATCAATGTGGAATAGCAACTGTACAGGCACCTGGTTTCCAATTCAGAGACTAAGAGTAGGGAGGCTCTAGGTAGGAGCTCAAGCTTTCTCACCCTGTCTACCTCCATCACCCTAAGCACAGAGACTCAAGCTAGGAATAGACAACTCCACCTACTGCAAGAAAAGAGAGTTCTGAGAAACTTTTTTTTCTTTCTTACTTTTCTTTTTTTTCTCTCCTCATCCATTCTCCTCTACCCTTCCCCCTATGGTCCTCACAACCACAGCATATGTGAAACCAAGAACTTCTCATGAAATTTGACTTTAAGAACTGAATCACTATAATAGTATAATATAGAGGAATTGCATAGGCCCCAGCTTACCATCCCTTTATTTGCTCTTATTTTCTTTCTCCCTCTCTTTCTTTCTTTCCTTGTTATTTTTCTTCTTTTTTTCTTTCTCCCTCTATCCCACTTTCTTTTACTATTTATACATAGGGTAATTTTATAAATACAGATAAGGAGTTTGAATTTATAACTTCTTCAATAAATTCCCCCTGTCTATTCATTAGAGTTCTCCTCCAAAGTTGCTAAGTTAGATTAATCACATACCCTCATTCTTTTCCCCTTTAACATAGCATCCTACCCCTGACACTCATTTCTCTATACACCACCAGAAATGGTATGCATTTTATGAAACTAATGACTATATTCTAAATAATAATTGAAGCCAACATCTGTAGACACAGAGTGTAAATATAAATGTATTTATAATGGTTAGGCTTAGGCTTTGGGTTAGGGTTAGATTTAGAGTTAGGTTTTGATCTATGGTTAGGGCTAGGGCTAAGGATAGGGCAAGGGTTAGGACTAGGATTTGGGTTAGGTTTGGTTTATCATAAGGGATAGGGTTAGAACAAGTGATAGGGCTAGTATGAGAGTTAGAGATAGTCTTATGGGTAGGGTTAGGTTTAGGGTTAGTGATAGGGCTACATTAGGGCTAGTGTTAGTGTTAGGTTTAGGCCTTGGGTTAGGGTTAAAGTTAGGGTTATGTTTAGGGTAAGGTATTGGGTTATAGCTAGGTTGAGGGCTAGGGCAAGATTTAGTATTAGGTTTAGGGCTAGGGTTAAGTTTACGGTTTTGATTAAAGCTAGGTTTAGGGCTTGGATGAGGACTAATGTTTGTGTTAGGGTTAGGGCTCATATTAGGGCTAGGGCTAATGTCAGGTCTGGGGTTACAGTTAGGGATAGATTTAGTGTTAGTTTTATGGCTTGGTCCAGTGTAGGGGTTAGGATTATACTGAGTCAGTTTTAGAGCTAGGGTTATTATTAGGGTCAGGATCAAGGTGAGGGTTTGGGTTAGGTTAGGGTTTAGGTTTAGGGCTTGAATTTTCATTAGATTCCAGGTTAAGGTAATGAAAGTGTTAGGTTTAGGGTTTAGGTGTGGTTTAGTGTAATGGATAGTGTTAGGGTTAGGCCTAGGGTTAGCATAAGGGTTGGGTTTTCGTTAGACCTAAGATTAGGGGTAGGGTTATGTATAGAATTCGGGGTATTGTTTGGGTTAGGGTTAGGTTTACATTTAGTGTTAAAGCTAGGTTTAGGGGCTGGGGATGTGGCACAAGGAGTAGCATGCGTGGGGCTCTGAGTACGATGCTCAGCACCACATACCAATAAAATAAAGATGTTGTGTCCACTCAAAACTAATATATATATATATATATATATATATATATATATATATATATATATATATATTAAAAAAAACTAGGTTTAGGACTCGGATTAAGGCTAGATTTTGGTTTAGGTTAGGGCTAGGGTTAAGGCTCCATCTAATGTACAAAGTAGTATTATGTTTAGAGCTAGTGATAGGGTCAGGGTTAGGGCTAGGTCTAGTGTTAGGTTTAGGTTTACGGTTATAATGATGTTTAGAGCTAGGTTTAATGTTAGGGTCAGAGTCAGGGTCTGTATTAGTTTTCAGGTTAGGGTTAGGGCTAGAATTAGAGATAGGATTCGGGCTAGGTGTAGGGTTAGAGTTTGGTTTAGGTTAAGTGTTAGGGTTAGGGTTATGATTCAGTTTTGTTTTAGGGCTAGGGGTAGAGTCAGGGCTAGTTTTAGGATTAATGTTAGGATTATGGCCAGTGTTAGTGTGAGGTTTAGGCTTAGGTTTAGGGTTAGATTTAGAGTTAGGTTTAGATCTATTCTTTGAGCTAGGGATAAGAATAGGGTTAGGATTAGGGCTAAGTTTAGGGCTAGGTTTAGGATGATGGTAAGGTATAGGGTTAGAACTAGGTATAAGGCTGGGCGAGAGTTTGAGTCAGTCTTAGGTCTAGGTTTAGGGTTGAGTTAGGGACAGGGCTAAATTAGGCCTGGGATTAGGACTAGGGTTAGTGTTACGATTAGGCATAGGTTTAGGGCTAGTGTTAGGGTTAGGGTTAGGGTTAGGTTAAGGAATGGGATTATAGCTACTTTTAGGACTAGGTGAGGATTAGAATTAGGGTTATGGTTTGGTTAGGTTTATGATTAAGGTGAGGTTTATTAGACATAATAATAGGATGTGGGCTAAGGTTTGTGTTAGGATTAGGACTATGATTAGAGCTAGGGCTAATGTCAGGTCTAGGGTTACAGTTAGAGAGAGTTTTAGGGTTAGGTTTATAGCTAGGTCTATTGTAAGGGTCAGGTTTCTTGTTAGGGTCAGGTTTAGAACTGTGGGTATTATTAGGGTCAGGGTCAGGGTTAGGGTTTTTATTAGATTAAGGTTTAGGTTTAAGGCTTGAGTTATCATTATGGTTAGGGATAGGTTAATGATAGTTTTAGGTTTAGAGTTCAGATTATGTGTAGGGTAATGGATAGGGTAAGGGTTAGGGACTGGATTAGGGTTCAGCCTAGGGTTAGTAGAAGTGTTAGAGTTATCATTAGGGTAATGGATAGGACTAGAGCTAGTGATAGGGCTAGTGTTATGCTTAGGATTAGGTCTAGGATTAGGCTTAGGTTTAGGGTTAGGGCTAAGTTTACGGTTATGGTTAAATCTAGGGTATTGCTTGGGTTAGGGCTAGGTTTTGCAATAGGTTAGAGCTATGGCAAATGTAAGAACTTTGTTAAGATTATGGTTAGTTTTAGGGTTAATGTTAGAGCTAAGTATAGTTTTAGGGTTAAATTTAGGTTTAGGGTGATGTTTAGAGCTTGGGTTAATGTTAGTGTCAGGGTCAGTGTTAAGTTTAGGGTTAAAGTTAATGTGAAAACCAGAATTAGGACTAGGGTTAAGTCTAGGGGAAGGGTTAGTGTTTGGCTTTAGGCTAAGTGTTATTGTTAGGGCTAGGGCTAGGTTTTTCTTTAGGTCTAGGGCTAGACTTACGGATAGATCAGTATTAGGTTTAGGTCTAGGGCAAGTGTTAGGGTTAGGTTTAGGTATAAATTTACCATAGGGCTAGTGTTAGAGTTCGGTTTAGGGTTAGGTTTAAGTTTAGACCTATGATTAGTGTTAGGGTCAGAATAAGAATCAGGGTTAGGGTTTAGGTTTGGGTTATGGTTAGAGCTAGAATGAGGTCTAGGGTTAGGACTAGTAATAGGGTTAGGTTTTTGGTTACGCTAAAGATTAGTGCCGCAGTCTGGCTGGGCACAAATCATGAGCCACTGAAGCAGGAACAAACTTTATTTTTAAACTGCAGGAAAACACTTCACACAGCTCCCGGGGAATCCTCCCGAACGCCACGAGGCTTGTCCAGGAACACCCAGCCGGAAATATCTCTCCCGGAAATCCCTCCTCCTGCACTTCCCCAACCAATGGGAACTCTAGGGGAATCCCCGGAAATCCCCATGAGAACTCCAAAATAGTGCGAGAACTCAAAAGTTGCGGCAGAGGCGGATAGTAATGCCTCGCCTGTCAATCAATACTGTTGGCAAAATGCCAGGGGCCATACAGACTCGGCCGTGGCTCTCAGCATCTCCCCCTTTTTGTTTAATTAAACAACAAGCAATGTGGCTTAGGGACCGTGCCTGTTAGGCAGTCCAATTCAACACATGGTCCTTACCCGTCATCGGATGAACTGACCTCTAGGCGTCAGCCTCCTGTCTTAGGTTGGTACCACTGCAATTGGATCATACCTGTCACTGACTACCGGTCCAGCATACAGCCATACTTGTGGATAGGCCTTTGCACCAGCGGGGGGGTGAGGTTCTTTGCCTCACCTCTGTTGGCCCCTAATTTTAGACCATCACTAGTAGAAGGGAGGAGGATGCAAAATGCCATGACACTAAGCCAATTGAGGGCTCCTTTGAAAAATTGTACCACCGGTGACACCATCAGCAAAAATACTCCAGCACTACCACAATTCGCTGTACCAACAGATAGTTCACAATGCATACAAGTGATACATAGTCCAGGCAAGGTCTGCAAGCAATTCAAAGCAGAGGAATCTGTCAATATGTCCATTTCCTCCCAAAGTAAATCGACTCCTTAATTGAGCATTACTTGTTGAGTTATTATTCATTGATGCATCAGTTTTTACAGTTTGTTGTGATAACTATCGAAGAAGCTGTAGTTTGGTTGTATCTTTGTCTTCACCGGCACTGGGATGAAGATAGGAATTTTGGCAATGATGCTAAGAAAAAAATTATGTAACATTCCAACAGGCACTAAGAAAACAATTTTTTGAACAATTTACATTATCCTGAACAGAATTATTAAATATAATGAGAAGGAAAGGTGAAAGTAAACAAACAGATCTGTTAACCTCCTTATTTGTTCACATATTAAAACAATTTTCAACAGCTGTTTACCCAATCTAAATTAAACCATTAAAATCACGTGAATAAAAAAATTCGGATCCATTTATTCATGAGCGCTCCTCATATATGATATATGGACATACGCACATACAGACATACAACACAAAACAGAAGTGTGCACACATAACATACAACACATAAGACAATAGTAAAGGCCTTGTAGCTTTACCTAGGTGAAATCTCCATTGCAATGCTTAAAAACTCCACAGTCAAAAAATAAAACTGATCAGAAAAACATTAACCTAGGTCTGTATGAGCTCAAAAATAAAATAGAACTTTATGATGTGGGAAAAGGCAAATAATAAAATAAATATTGAAAAAAGCATCCTGGTTAATCACTGTCGCAGATGTAAGGTTAGGGTTAGGGGTAGTTTTAGGTTTAGTGTTAGTGTTAGGGTTTGGGCTAGGGTTAGTGTTAGAGTAAGGGTTAGGGTTTTATCTATGATTAAGGCTACAATGAGCGTTAGGTTTAGGGTTAGGTCTAGGATTAGGTTTACATTTAGGATTAGAGCTAGGGTTATCATTAGGGTTAAGGTTTGGTTTAATGTAATGGATAATTTTAGAGATAGTATTAGGGCTAGTGTTCACATTATGATTAGGGCTAGGATAAGGATTAGGTTTAGGGATATGGCTAAGGTTATGTTTAGGGTTTTATCTAGGGTTAGGTCTAAGGTGAGGATTAGGGTGAGTGTGAGGGTTAGGCTTAGGGTAAGGGATAAGGTTAGGTTAGGGTAAGGGTTATGCTTTGGGCTAGATTTAGGACTAGGATTAGGACTAGGTTTTGTGTTAGGTTTAGAGCTAGATTTAGTGCTATGGTAATGTAAGTGTTATGTTTACAGTTATGGCTAGGTCTAGTGTTAGGTTTAGGTTTTGGTTAGGGTCAGTTTTATACCTATGTTTAGTGTTAGTGTAAGGGTCTATGTTTGGATTAGGGTTAGAGTTAGGGCTAGAGCCAGAATTAGGATTGGTTAGGTCTAGAGGTAAGTTTAGTGTTTGGCTTAGGTTAAGGGTTATCATTAGAGCTAGGGCTAGGTTTTTGTTTAGGTCTTGGTTAATGATATGGCTAGATTTAGGATTAGGTGTAATCTAGGGCTAGTATTAGGGTTAGGTTTAGATATATGGTTATGGGTAGGGCTAGTGTTAGCATTTAGTTTAGGTTTAGGTTCAGAATAAGGGTCAGGGTTAGGGTTAGGATTTGGGTTATTGTTATAAAAAGAATGAGGGCTGTGGTTAGGACTAGTAATAGGGTTAGGTTTTGGGTTAGACTAAGGATTAGTTTTAGGACTAGGGTTAGCATTAGAGTTGGGGTCTCGCTGGGGCAAAAGATAAGGTTAGAGCTAGGTTTAGAGCTAGGGTTTGGGTTAGGGTTAAGGCTAGTGTTAGGGTTAGGGTTAGGATGAAAGATAGGGTTAGGTCTCAGATTTGGGATAGGTTTTGGTTAGCATTAAGTTTAAGGTTACAACTAATGTATGATCTAGAGTTATTATTAGAACTAGTTTTAGAATTAGGGTTAGGACTAGGTCTAGTGTTAGGGTAAGGTTTTGTTTTAATGTGATGTTTAGAGGTAGGGTTAGTGTTAATGTCAGAGACAGGTTCAGGGGTAGTTTTAGGGTTAAGATTAGGACTCGAATTAGGGCTAGGCTTAGAGCTATATGTATGGTTAGGGTTTGGTTTAGTTAAAAGTTTAGGGTTAGTGTTATGGCTCAGTTTTGTTTTATTGCTAAGTCTATGATTAGGGCTAGTTTTATGATTAGCATTAGGGTTAGGGCTAGTGTTACAGTTAGGTTAGGTGTAGAATTAGGGTTAGATTTAGAGTTAGGTTTAGATCTAGGGTTAGGGCAAGATGTAAGGTTAGGGCTAGGGTTATTCTAGGCTATGGATACAAATAAGGTCTCGGTAAGTGATAAGGTTAGAATTAGGGCTAGGGCTTGGGCGAGAGTTATAGTTAGTCTTAAGAGTAAGGTTAGGGTTAGGTTTTGGATTAGGGCTAGGGTTAGTGTTAGGATTAGTCCTAGGGTTAAGGTTAGGGCTAGGGTTAGTGTTAAGTTTAGGATTTGGGTTAGGTTTAGGGTAAGCGATGGGGTTATAACTAGGTTTAGGGCTAGGCAAAGGGTTAGAATTAGGGTTAGGGTTATAATTAAGGCTAGGTTTTGCCTAGGATGAGAGCTGGAGTTCGTGTTAGGATAAGGGCTAGGATAAGGGCTAGGGTTAGGATAAGGGCTAGGGCTAATGTCATGTCTAGCATTACGGTTAGGGATAGTTTTCAGGTTATGTTTATGGTTAGGTCTAGTGTAAGGGTTAGATTTAGGATAAGGTAAAGTTTACAGCTATGTGTATTATTAGAGTCAGTGTACGGCTTAAGGTTTGCTTTAGGTTAAGGTTTAGTTTTAGGACTCGAATTAGCATTAGGGTTAGAGTTAGGGTTAGGGTAAAGAATAGGCTTAGGATTAGGGTTCAGGTTAGTTTTAGGGTAATAGATAGGTTTAGTGATTGTGATAGGGTTAGGGTTAAGCCTAGGGTTAGCATTAGGGTTAGGATTTTGGTTAGGGTAATAGAATTAGAGCTAGGTTTAGGGCTAGGTTTATGGTTAGGTTTATGGCTAGGGTTACGGTAGTTGATATAATTAGATCTATGGTTAGGGCTATGGTTAAGGTTAGGATTAGGGCTAGTGTTAGGTTAGGGTTTGAGATAGGGCTAGGGATATGTTAAAGGAAAGGTTAGGCTTTGAGCTAGGGTTAGGTCTAAAGTGAAGTTTAGGGTTAGGGTTAGGGCTAGGGTTAGTTTTAGGGTTACATTTAGGGCTATGTTCAGGCCTAGGATTAGGGCTAGGTTTTGTGTTAGTTTAGGTCTAGGGTTAGTGTCATGGGTAATGTAAGAGCTAGGGTTACGATTAGGGCTAGTTTTAGGGTTAGGGTTTTGGCTAGGTCTAGTGTTAGGATTAGGTTTTGGATTAGAGTGAGCTTTGTAGCTAGGATTATTTTAGGGTCAGGGCCAGTGTTCAGGTTAGAGTTAGTGTTTGGGTTAGTGCCAGAATTAGGACTAGGGTTAGGTCTCGGTTTTGGTTAGTGTTTTGGTTAGGTTAAGGGTTATTGTTAGGGCTAGGGCTAGGTTGTTGTTTAGGTCTAGGGCTAGAGATATGGCTAGATTTAGGATTAGGTTTAAGTCTAGGACTAGTGTTAGGTTTAGGTTTAGGTCTAGGATTACTGGTAGGGCTAATATTGGGGTTCAGTTTCAGGTTAGGGTCAAGTTTAGACCTATGGTTAGTGTTAGGGTCAGAATAAGTGTCAGGGTTAGGGTTTGTGTTTGGGTTAGGGTTAGAGGTAGAACGAAGGTTAGGGTTAGGACTACTAATATGGTTAGGGTTTGGGTTAGGCTATGGATTAGGGTTAGGACTAGGGTTAGCATTAGGTTTAGGGTTTAGCTTACGGTAATGGATAGGGTAAGAGCAAGGGTTAGAGCTAGGGTTAGGGTATGAGTTAGGGCTAGTTTTAGGGTTAGGGTTAAAACTAGGGTTTGCATTCAGATTAGGGCCAGGTTTTGGGTTAGGTTGGGGCTAGTGTTAGGCCTACAACTAATGTATGAACCAAGGTTATGATTAAGGCTACTTTTTGCGTAAGTCTTACGGCTAGGTCAAGTGTTAGGTTTAGGGTTATTGTTAGCATGATGTTTAGAGCTAGAGTTAGTTTTAGGGTCAGGGTCAGTGTTCGGGTTATAGTTAGGATTAGGGTTAAACCCAGAATTATCACTAGAGTTAGGTCTAGGTGTAGGGTTAGTGATTGTTTTAGGTTAAGTTGTATCATTAGGGCTAGGGCTAGGTTTTTCTTTAGTTCTAAGGATAGAGATATGGCTAGATTTAGGATTAGGTTTCGGTCTAGGGCTAGAATTAGGAATGGATTTAGGTATAAGTTTATTGCTATTGCTAGTGTTAGGGTTATCATTAGCATGATGTTTAGAGCTAGAGTTAGTTTTAGGGTCAGGGTCAGTGTTATGACCAGGTCTAGTATAAAGGTTAGGTTTAGGGGTAAGGTCAAGTTTAGAGCTAGGTATATCATCACGGGAATGGTCAGAGTTAGGGTTTGGGTTAGATTAAGGTTTAGGATTAGGGCTCGAATTAGCATTAGGGTTAGTGTTAGGGTAATGATAGGGTTAGGTTTAGGGTTCAAGTTAGGTTGAGGTTAATGAAATAGGTTAGGGTTCGGGATAAGGTTAGGGTTAGGCCTAGGGTTACCATTAAAATTATGGTTATGGTTAGGGTAATGGATATGGTTAGAGCTAATGATAGGGCTAGGGTTATGGTTAAAATTCTGGCTAGTGTTAGGGTAAGGTTTAGGGCTAGGTTCTGGGTTAGGGTTAGGGTTAAAGCTAGAGTTAAGGCTTGGATTAGGGCTTGGTTTGGGGTTTGGTTAGTGCTAGATTTCGGGCTATGTCTAATGTATGAACTAGTGTTACAATTAGTGCTAGATTTAGGGTTAGGGTTGGGGCTAAGCCTAGTGTTATGGTTAGGTTTAAGGTTAGGGTGATGTTTAGAGTAAGGTTTACTATTAGGGTCAGTGTCAGAGTGAGGGTTAGTATTAGGGTTAGGGTTAGAACTCTAATTAGGGCTAAAGTTAGTACTAGATGTATGGTTAGGGATCGGTTTAGGTTAAGGGTTAGGGATATAGGTTGGTTTTGTTTTAGGGCTAGGGCTATGGTTACTGCTAGATTATGGATTAGCATCAGGGTTAGGGCTAGTGTTTGGTTGAGGTTTAGGCTTAGAGTTAGGGTTAGATTTAGAGTTAGGGTTAGATCTAGGGTTAGGGCTAGGGATAGGTCTAGGGTTTGGGTGAGGGTTAGGGTTATGGTAACAAATATTGTTAGAACTAGGGATATGGCTAGGGTGAGAATTAGAGTTAGAGTAGTAGTCTTAGGGTTAGGGTTAGGGCTAAATTAGGGATAGGATTAGGGCTAGAATTAGGGCTAGGGTAGGGCTAAATTAGGGCTAGGGTTAGTGTAAGGGTTAGGACTAAATTAGGGCTAGGATTAGGGCTAGAGTTAGGTTTAAGGTTAGGGCTAAATTAGGGCTAGGATTAGGGCTAGCATTAATGTTAAGGTTAGGTCTAAATTAGGACTAGTATTAAGGGTAGGGTTAGTGTTGGGGTTAGACCAAGGGGTTGGGCTAGAGTTGGGGTTAGCATTAGTGGTAAGGTTAAGTTTAGGGGAATGGGTGGGGTTATAACTATATTTAGGGCTAGGGTGAGGGTTAAAATTTGGATTAGGTCTAGGGTTATGGTACATTTTAGGATTAAGACTAGATTTAGGGCTAGGTTAAGGGCTAGGGTTTCTGTTAGGCTTATGGCTAGGACCAGGTCTAGGGCTAATATCAGGTCTAGGGTTAATGTTAAGGATAGTTTTAGAGTTAGGTTATGGCTAGGTCTAGTGTAAGAGTTAGGTATAGGTTAAAGGTCAGCTTAAGGGCTAGGGTTATTATTAGGGTCAGGGTCAGGGAAAGCATTTGGTTTAGCTAAAGGTTTAGGGTTAGGGTTGGAATTAGCCTTATGGTTATATTTAGGGTTAGCATAATGGATAGGGCTTAGTTTAGGTTTCAGTTAAGGTTTAGGGTAATGGATGGGTTAGTTTTAGTGATCGGGTTAGGGTTAACATTACAGTTAGGTTTATGTTTAGTGTAATGGATAGGTTTAGAGTTAGGGTTAGGGCTAGGTTATGGTTTGGATTAAGTCTAGGATTAGGGCTAGGTTTAGGGATAGGCATAGGGTGTGATTTAGGGTAAGTTTTAGGGTTATGGTAAGTGTTAGGTTTAGGGCTAGGGTTATTTTTAGGTTGGGGTAAGGGTTAGTGTTTGAGCCTGGGTTAGGTCTAGGTTGAGGGTTAGGTTTAGGTTTAGGTCTAGGTTTTCATTTATGGTTAGAGTTAGGTTTAGTGTTAGGGATAGAGTTCTAATTAGGGTTAAGGTTAGGGTTAGGGTAATGGATAAGTTTAGAGGTAAATTTCAGGCTAGGTTTAACGTTAGGATTAGGGCTAGGTTTAGGGTTAGGGTTTAGGATAGAGCTAGGATTATGTTTAGTGTAAAGGTTAGGCTTTGAACTAGGGTTAAGTCTAAGGTGAGGCTTAGGTTATTGCTAGGTTTAGGGCTAGGGTTAGGCTGAGGGTTATGCTTAGAGCTAAGTTTAGGCCTAGTATTAGGGCTAGGTTTTGTGTTAGATTTAGAATAATGCTTAATGTAAGAACTAGGGTTATGTTCAGGGCTAATTTTAGGGTTAGGGTTATGGCTAGGTCTAGTGTTAGGTCTAGGTTTTGGGTTAGTCTCAGGTTTAAAGCTAGGTTCACTGTTAGAATCAGGGTCAGTTTTGGGGATAGGATTAGGGTTAGGGTTAGAGCCAGAATTAGCACTAGGTTTAGGTCTAGGGGTAGGGTAAGGGTTCGGTTTAGGTTAAAAGTTATTGTTAGGGCTAGTGCTAGGTTTTTGTTTAAGTCTAGGGCTAGAGTTATAGCTATATTTAGGATTAGCTTTTGGTCTAGTTCTATTGTTAAGCTTAGGTATATGTATAGGGTCACCAGTAAGTCTATTGTTAGGATTTGGTTTAGGTTTAGGGTCAGGTTTAGACCCAGGGTTACTGTTAGTGTCAGATGAGGGTCAGGATTAGGTTTAGAGGTAGAATGAGGGCTAGGGTTAAGACTCGTAATATGGTTAGAGTTTAAGTTAAGCTAAGGATTAGGATTAGAGCTAGGGTTAGCATTTGGGTTAGGGTTTGATTAGTGTAAGGAATGGGGTTAGAGTTAGGGTTAGGGCTAGTGTTAGGGTTAGGCTTAGGGCTAGTATTAGATTTAAAGCTAGGATTAGGGCTTGGATTAGGGGTAGAATTTGTGTTAGGGTTAGGGCTATGGTTAGGACAATGACTAATGCACAAACTAGCGTTATGGTTAAGGCTAGGTTTAGGGTTAGGTTAAGACTAGATACAGTGTTAGGGTTAATTTAAAGTTAGGGTGATTTTTAGACCTAAGATTAGTGTTATGGTCAGTGTCAGGGTCAGGGTTAGTTTCAGGTTTAGTTTTAGGGCTACTTGTAGGGTTAGGGTTTGATTTAGGTTAAGGGTTAGGATTAGGGCTATGGTTTGGTTTTGGTTAATGCTAGGGCTAGGGATAGGGCAAGTTTTAGGATTAGCATTATGGTTAGGGGTAGTGTTAGGGTTTGGTTTAGGCTTATTGTTACCGTTAAATTTAGAGTTAGGTTTAGATTAGACTTAGGCTTAGACCTAGGGTTCGGATTAAGGCTAAGGATAGAATTAGGGCTAGGGCTAGGGCAAGAGTTAAAGTTAGTCTTATGGCTAGGTTTAGGGTTAGGATATGATTAAATAAATGCTAGGATTAGGGCAATTTTAGGGTTAGGGTTAGGGCTAGGTCTATTGTTAGGTTTAGGTATAGGATTAGGGTGATGTGTAGACTAGGATTAGTGTTAAGGTCAGAGTCAGGGTCAGGGTTAGTTTTAGGGTTTGGCTTAAAACTCGAATTAGGGCTAGAGTTATGGCTAAGCGTAGGGATAGGGCTTAGTTTATATTAAGGGTTAGGGTTAGGTCTATGGCTTGGTTTTGTTTTAGGGCTAGGGTTAGTGCTAGTTTTAGCATTAACCTTAGTGTTAGGGATAGTGTTAAGTTTAGGTTTAGGCTAAAGTTTAGGGTTAGATTTAGCGTTAGGGTTAGATCTAGGGTTGCTGCTAGGGCTATGATAGGGGTAGTGTTAGACCTATGGTTTGGGCTAGGATTAGGGTTCCAGTAAAGTATAGGGTTAGAACTAGGGTTAGGACTAAAGTGAGAGTTAGAGTTAGTCTTTGGGCTAGGGTTAGGGTTAAGGTTAGGAATAGGACTAAATTAGATCTAAGATTAGGGCTATGGTTAGTGTTAGGGTTAGACCTAGGGTTATGGTTAGGGTTATAATTAAGGCTATGTTTAAGGCTAGGATAAGGGCTAGGGTTTGTGTTAGGGTTAAGGCTAGTATCATGGCTTGGGCTAATATCAGGTCTAGGGTTATGCTTAGAGATAGTTTTATGGTTGGTTTTGTGACTAGGTCCAGTGTAAGGTTTACGTATAGGGTAAGGGTGAGATTTAGAGCTAAGGGAATTATTAGGGTCAGTGTCAGTGTTAGGCTTTGGTTTAGGTTTGAGTTTAGGGTTAGGGCTCTAATTAGCATTAGGGTTAGGGTTAGGGTAATGATTGGATTAGGTCTAGGGTTCAGGGTAGGTTTAGGGTAATTGATAAGTTTGGGGATAGTGATATGTTTAAGGTTAGGACTAGGGTTAGCATTAGGGTAAGGTTTATATTTAGGGTAATGATACAGTTAGACTTAAGGTTAGGGCTAGGTTTATGGTTAGAATTAGGTCTTGATTTAGGGTTAGGGTGAGAGTTAGAACTAGGGTTAGGTTAGGGTTATGTTTAGTGTAAGGGTTAGGTTCTGAACTATGGTTAGGGCAAGGCTGAGAGTTAGGTTCAGGATTAGGTCTAGGAATAGGATTACGGTAGGTTTTGGATTAGGGTTAGGGTTAGAATTAGACCTAGGATTAGTGGTAGGGTCAGTAAAGGGTCAGGGTTAGAGTTAGGGTTTTGGATAGGGTTAGACCTAGAATGAGGGCAAGGGTAAGGGTTATTAATAGGGTTAGTGTTTTGATTAGCCTGAGGATTATGGATAGGTCTAGGGTTACCCTTAGGTTTAGGGTTTTGCTTAGGTAAGGGATTGGTTTATAGCTAGGGTTAGGGCTATGGTTATGGTTAGACTTTAGGATTAAAGCTAGGTTTAGGTCTCGGCTTAGGCCCAGGTTTTGTGTTAGGGTTAAGGCTAGGGTTAGGGTAATGACTAATGTAAGAACTAGGGTTACCATTAGGGTTAGTTTTAGTGTTAGGGTATAGGTTAGGTTTAGTGTTAAGGTTAGGTTTAAGGTTAGTGTGATATTTATAGCTAGGGTTCGTGTAAGATAGGAGTCAGGGTCTGGGTTGGTTTTAAGGTTAGGATTAGGACTCGAATTAGGGCTAGGGTTAGGTCTAGTTGTAGTGTTAGGATTTGGTTTAATTTAAGGTTTAGGGTTAGGGCTAATGATAGGTTTTGTTTTAGTCCTAGGGTTAGGGTTAGGGCTGGTGTTAGTGTTAGGCTTAGGCTTAGTGCTAGGGTTAAATTTGAAATTAGGGTTAGATCTAGGGTTAGGGCTAGAACTAAGGATAGGGCAAGGATTATGTCTAGGTTTAGGGTTCTGTTAAGGGATAAATGGTTAGAACTATGGATAGGGCTATGGCTAGAGTTAGTCTTAGGGCTAGGGTTAGGGTTAGATATAGGGCTAATTTAGGGCTAAGATTAGGCTAGGTTTAGTGTTTAGTTTAAGCCTAGGGTGAGGGTTAGGGTTAGGGTTAGAGTTAGAGTTTAGAGTTTACGTTTAGAGTTATGGCAAAGTTTGGGGTAAGGGATGGCTTTATAGCTAGGTTTAAGAGTTAGGGTGAGGGTTATAATTAGGGTTAGGTCTGTGGTTAGGGTTAGGGTTTTGATTAAGGCTAGGTTTAGGGCTAGGATGAGGGCTAGGGTTTTTTTTTTAGGATTAGAGATTGGATTAGTGCTAGAGCTAATTTCAGGTCCAGAATTATGGTTAAAGATAGTTTTAGGGTTAGGATTATGGGTACGTCTAGTGTAAGGGTTAGGTTTAGGGTTAAAGTCAAGTTTAGAGCTAGGGGTATTATTAGGGTCAAGTTCTAGTTTAGGGTTTGGGATAGGTTAAGGTTTACAGTTAGGGCTCGAATTAGCATTAGGTATAGTGTTATGATTATGGTAATGGATAAAGTTAGAAATCAGTTTAGGGCTAGGGTTATGGTTATGATTAGGGCTAGGTTTTGGGTTAAGTTAGTGCTAGGGTTAGGGTTACAGCTAATGTAAGTACTAGGGTTATAATTATGGCTAATTTTAGTGTTTTAGGGCTAGGTTTAGTGTTAGGTTTAGGTTTAGGGTTATTGTGAGTTTTAGACCTCGGGTTAGTGTTATGGTCAGAGTAAGGGTCAGGGTTAGTTTTAGGGTTTGGCTTAAAACTCGAATTAGGGCTTGGTTAGGGCTAGGTGTAGGTTTAGGGCTTGGTTTAATTAAGTGTTAGGGTTAGAGCTTTGGCTCCGTTTGGTTTTAGGGCTAGGGTTAGGGTTAGGGCAAATTTTAGGATTAGTGTTAGTGTTAAGGCTAGTCTTAGAATTAGGCTTAGGCTTCGGTTTAGGGTGAGATTTAGAGTTAGGTTTTTATCTAAGGTCAGTGCTAGGGCTAAGGATAGGGCAAGGGTTAGGACTAGGATTTGCGATAGGGTTAGGTTTATGGGAAGGAATAGGATTAGAACGAGTGATAGGGCCAGGGTGAGAGTTAGAGTTATTCTTAGGGCTAGGGTTGGGGTTAGGGTTAGGGATAGGGCTAAATTACGGCTAGGGTTAGTGTTAGGGCTAGGGTTAGGGCTAGTTTTAGGCTTAGGCATCGAGTTAGGGTTAAATTTAAAGTTAGGTTTTGATCTAGTGTTAAACTAGGGCTAAGGATAGGGCAATTGTGATGACAAGGGTTAGGGTTAGAGTTAGGGTTATGTTTAGGGTAAGGGATGTGGTTTTGGCTAGGTTTAGGGCTAGGGCAAGGGTTAGTATTAGGGTTAGAGCTAGAGTTATGGTTAAGGTTATGATTAAGGCTAGGTTTATGGCTAGGTTGAGGTTTAGGGTTTGTGTTAGGGTTAGGGATAGTATTAGGGATAGGGCTAATGACAGGTCTAGGATTATAGTTAGGGCTAGATTTAGTGTTAGGTTTATGGCTTGGTCCAGTGTAAGGATTGGTTTAGAGCAAGATTCAGGTTTATATCTAGGGTTAATTTTAGGGTCAGGTTCAGGGTTTGGGTTTGGGTTAGGTTAGGGTTCAGGTTTAGGTAGTAACAGGGTTAGTTTTAGGGTTTAATTTTGGTTTAGTGTAATGGATAAGTTAGGGTTAGCTTAAGGGTTGGGGTTATTGTTCGGGTAATGGATAGGTTTAGACCTAAGGTTAGGGCTAGGGTTATTTATAGGATTAGGGCTAGTTTTTGGTTAGGGTTAGGTGTAAGTTTAGGGTTAAAGCTAGGTTTAGGACTCGGATTAAGGCTAGGTTTTGGGTTAGGTTAGGGCTAGGGTTAAGGCTACGGCTAATGTATGAAGTAGGGTTATAGTTATAGGGTTAGGGTTAGAGCTAGGTCTAGTGTTAGTTTGAGGTTTACAATGATGATGAAGTTTAGAGCCAGGGTTAGTGTTAGGGTCAGAGTCAGGGTAAGGGTTACTTTTCAGGTTAGGGTTAGGACTAGAATTAGGGATATGGTTAGGGCTAAGTGTAGGGTTAGGGTTTGTTTTAGGGCTAGAGCTAGGGTTAGAGCTAGTTTTAGGATGAGCGTTAGTCTTAGGGCTAGTGTTATGTTTAGGTTTAGGATTAGGGTTAGGGTTAGATTTAGAGTTAGGGTTAGATCTAGGGTAATGACCAGGGGTATGAATAGTGCTAGGCTACACCAAGGGTTAAGGCTAGGATTAGGATTCTAGTAAGGGATACAGTTAGAACTAGGTTTAGGGTTAGGGTGAGAGTTAGAGTTAGTCTTTGGGCTAGAGTTAGGATTAGGGTTAGGGATAGGGCTAAATTAGGGCTAAGATTAGGGGTAGGGTTAGTGTTAGGGTTAGGCCTAGGGATTGGGTTAGGGATAAAATTAAGGCTATGTTTAGGGCTAGTATAAGGGCTAGGGTTTTGTTATGGTTAGGTCTAGGATTAAGGCTAGGGTTAATATCAGGTCTAGGTTTAAGGTTAGGAACAGTTTTAGGGTTAGGTTTATGGCTAAGTCTAGTGTAAGGGTTAGGTAGAGTAAGAGTCAGGTTTAGAGCTAAGGGAATTATTAGGGTCACTGGTCAGTGTTAGGGTTTGGTTTAGGTTTGAGGTTAGGTTAGGGCTTGAATAGGCATTAGGATTAGGGTTAGTGTAATGATTGTGTTAGGTTTAGGGTTCAGGGTAGGTTTAGGGTAATTGATAGGTTTGGGGAAAGTGAGTAGGGTTAGGGATAAGCCTAGGGTTAGCATTGTGGTAAGGGTTATTTTTAGGGTAATGATACAGTTAGAGTTAAGTTTAGGGCTAGGGTTATAGTTAGGATTAAGTCTTGTGTTAGGGCTAAGCTGAGGGTTAGATCTAGGATTAGGTTTAGGGTTATGTTTAGCATAAGGTTTAGGTTCTTAGCTATGATTAGGGCTAGGCTGAGAGTTAGGTTCAGAGTTAGTTCTAAGGATAGGATTATGGAAAATTTTGGGTTAGGCTTGGGGTTAGAGTTAGACCTAGGTTTAGTGTTAGGGTCAGAATAAGGGTCAGGATTAGGGTTAGGTTTTGGGATAGTGTTAGAGCTAAAATGAAGGCTAGGGTTAGGACTGTTAATAGGATTAGGGTTTTGGTTAGTCGAAGGACTAGGGATCAGTCTAGGGTTGCTCTTAGGTTTAGGGTTTTGCTTAGGGTAAGGGATGGATTTAGATCCAGGATTAGGGCTATGGTTAGGGTTAGAGTTAGAGTTGAAGCTAGGTTTAGCGCTTAGCTTAGGACTAGTTTTTTGTTAGGGTTAGGGCTAGGATTAAGGCAATGGCTAATGTAAGAACTAGGGTTACCATTAGGGTTAGTTTTAGGGTTAGGGGTAGGTTGAGTGCTAGGGTTAGGTTTAAGGTTAGGGTAATATTAATAGCTACATTTCTTGTTAGGACAGGAGTCAGGGTCAAGGTTAGTTTTAGGTTAAGGTTAAGACTCGAATTAGGGCTATTGTTAATGTTAGTGTTCGGTTTGAGTTTAGGGCGGTGTTTAGAGCTAGGGTGAGTGTTAGCATATGAGTCAGGGTCAGGATTAGTTTTAAGGTGAGGCTTAAGACTCAAATTAAGGCTAGGTTTAGGTCTAGGTGTAGTGTTAGTGTTTGGTTTAAGTTAAAGTTTAGGGTTAGGGCTATCATTCAGTTTTGGTTCACTGCTAGGATTAGGGTTAGGGCTAGTTTTACAATTATCATCAGGCTTAGGGCTAGTGTTAGAGTTAGGGTTAGGGCTGGGATCAAAATTTAGGGCAAGTGTTAGGGCTAGTGTTAGGTTTACAGTAACAGATAGGGATAGAACTAGGTATAGGGCTAGGGCAAGATTTAGAGTTAGTCTTAGGGCTAGGGTTAGTATACGGTTAGAGATAGACTAAATTAGGGCTAGGATTAGGGCTAGGTTTTGTGTTTAGCTTAAGCCTATGGTTAGAGTTATGGTTAGGTTTAAATTTAGGGTAAGGGATGACATTATAGCTAGGTTTGGAGGTAGGGTGAGGGTTAGAATTAGGGTTAGGTGTAGGGCTAGAGATAGGGTTATGATTAAGGCTAGGTTTAGGACAGGATGAGGGCTAGGTGTGTTTTTAGGGTTCGGGCTAGTATTAGGACTAGGGCTAATTTCAGGTCCAGAATTATGGTTAAAGATAGTTTTAGAATTAGGTTATGGCTGTGTCTAGGCTAAGGGTTAGGTGTTTGGTTATGGTCAAGTTTAGAGCCAGGGGTATTATTAGGGTCAAGGTCTGGGTTATGGTTTGGGATAGGTTAATGTTTCAAGATTGGGCTTGAATTAGTTTTAGGATTAGGGTTAGGGTAATGATGGGGTTAGGTTTAGGATTCAGGTTAGGTTTGGGGTAATGGAAGGGTTAGGATTTGTGATAGGGTTAGGTTTATACCTAGGGTTATCATTATGGTTAGGGTTAAGGTTATGGTAATGGATAGAGTTAGAGATCAATTTAAGGCTAAAGTTATGGTTACAATTGTTGCAGTAATTCACTTGCAGGTCAGCATGGGAAAAGAAAGAAGAAGCAGAGCAAGCAAAGCAGCAGCAGAAAAAAAATCCTTTATTGTGTACAAGCAATCTTTTTATAGTATTGTGAACAAAGAAGGCAGCCTTCCAACATCAATAAATCAGGTCTCACAGCTAATTAAACATAGTACACAGAAGTTTTACTTTCTAATCAGAAGTGACCCGCTTCTCATGGCTAATCTACTCTCGGCCTGGAGTATGCTGAGCTCTGCTCTTTGTTAAGAACAGATAATAAAATTTTTCTCAGCGCCCTCCCAGCCCACTTGGCAGAACATCCCGTTTGCAGGCAAGTCCTCCCAAGGACAGCAGACACCTCGTTTTCAAGCATGTCTGTAATTACCTTATCTAAACCTTGAAGGAGCCTCTCGTTTGCAAGTAGGCCCTCCCAAGGACAGCAGACACCTCCTTTTCAAGCATGTCCGCTGTTACCTATCTATACCTTGACAGAATATCCTGTTTGCAGGCAAACTCCATCAAGGACAGGAATAGTAACGCAGTCACATCTGGTTCTCTACATCTCCCTCCTTTTGTTTTTGTAAATGAGCCATAGCAGAAGCAATAAGGGAGGTTTCATGTTTCAATTGCCTTCGCTTTTTCCAGCGTTGGAAGACTATATACAAAACAAAACACAAAACAAGAATTATTACAGTGTTACCTAAAGAAGCTGACAGCAAGGTAGAAAAATGACTTAAAGGATTTAAATTAGCAATACTTGAGGACAATTTTTGTAAAATGTCAGATCCTGTTAGTTCAGGTAATGTCTTACTAAAGGTGTCCATAATAGTCTTTTCCAAATTCATAATTTCTAAAGTTAAATTCTGATGTCCATTTAACCGTCTTTTAACAGTTTCCCAGGAATCACTGGTATTATATGGTACAGGAGTCACACAAATATGAGAAGAATTCCAGTCACACTTCAGTACACTTCTGGTAGCCAAGATAGTCACTTGATCGCCAAGCCAGGAAACAGTATGTTGTAAATTGATCACATCTGTAGCCAATTGAGAGTCTAAGTCCTTTTGTTGTTGCCACAATAAATGAGCATCTTGATGCCATGTTCTCACGAAATCCGCAGTTTGAATGCCTTGATGTAAAGCAATGCCAGCTACTGCAGCAGTGGCAGTTACAGAAGCAACTGCAAGGATTGAAGCTATAACTATTCCTATTAATCGTCGAGAGTGATGTAACAAAACTTGAACAGCATTGTACAAATGAGTAACAGACAATGAATCAGACCAAGGACGAGTCAAATTAACAGGCACCCACAATTCTGTGCGAGCTTTAACAATAACTAAAGAATAATTATTAATTTCTATTAATTCCCAATTAGTTCTATTTACACATTGAGTAAGATAACAGTCTATACATGATATAGTTCCCCAAGTTACATTCCATTCCCAGTTTCCAATCATAAGAGAATAAGGGAATTTAACACATGCAGAAGCAAAATAAGTCAGATTATTATGTAGATGTACTTCAAAAGGAGAGGAACGGGATACATCTAACGTGAAATTTCCAGTCCATACAGTGAGTTTCCCAGATACTGCCCATAATTTCCATATATCCCCTTGAATATTGGAAAACCTTATATGCTGTAACATTGGAGGGACCAAAGCATAATGTTGCATTTTAATTGTCTCATTACCCCAAGCATTTATTGTCCCATTATGTCGATGCCATCTTAAAGTACGATTTGACCAACTTTCTATAAATTCAGAATGATCAGGACTCCAATCAACTATAGTGATATTTTGATATTTGACTACTGTTTTAGGGTGATGATCACGGCATTTTTCCCACTCTAAATGAGTTAAAAAGGTTTCAAAATATTTAGCTGAACATAAAGGAAGATGAGTTCTGACAAAGCATTCTTCAGATGATAGGGATGATTGATTAACATACTCACCAGAGGTATTAAATCCTCGGGAAGATATCATGACAGTAAAAACAGCAGTAGAATAACTACGATAATTAACTCCCCAAGTATTATAGGAATGAGTGTCATTATGTGCTATAAGAGGCAAACAGAAAGAACGAGCCCCTATACACAATGGGACTCCTTCAACAGCTACAGTAATATTTGAAATATTATACAGATTTTTATGGAATGGAATATCTTCAATTCCCCCACATACAGGAGCGGGGAAAAAATTAGTATTATTAGTACACACACGAACTTCAGGTTCTCCCCAGGAAACACTGCGCACCAAAGGAGGGTTAGGAACATAGGCCCAATAAGCAAAAGAATGAGCAGAAACTATACTTACCTGGCAATTAATAACGGCAAGCATAGCTAAAAAAAGATTAACAGGATTTAAAGGCTGATTTGCCTTTTGAAGGGTTTTTTCAGCTTCTTGAGTCAACTTTTTCATCTGTCCCCATGTTGGGGGGTCTGCTGTTCTCGTTGCCATCGTAAAAGTTCTCTGCATTGCCAACTCCTGAAATTGTCTGACAAATGGGTCGCTCATTCTGCAATTTGATAAGTCTTGAAGGCACCCAGAAAGGTGTTTTACCTGTAGAAATAAGAGCAAACCCCCTTCCCATGTGGTGCAACAACCCAGAAATCCATTCTTTAGTATCATCCCTGTACCATATAGGTATTTCCGATTTTAGAAATAATGGCTGAGATTTAAATGTAGAGAAATGTTGCTGAGCTGCAGGAACCTCGGAAGCTGACCAGACATTTAAAAAATTTAAAGTTAGTAAAGTTTTATGAATTATATTTTGAGGTGTATAAGCCATAGCCATATCCCCCCTTTTTATTTTTAATATATATTCTCTTAACGTACGATTAGCCCTTTCTATAATAGCTTGACCCTGACTGTTATAAGGAATGCCAAATGTATGTGTAATGTCATACTTTTGTAAAAACGAATGTAATTTTTGTGAGGTATATGCAGGTTCATTGTCAGTTTTAAGTTCTCTAGGAATTCCCATGATAGCAAAACAAGATAATAAATGAGAAATGACTGCATCAGCTTTTTCTGAAGATAATGCTGTGGCCCATTGAAAATGAGTATGAGTGTCAATAGTATGATGTACATATCTTAGTCTTTCAAATGACTGAATTATAACAACATCCATTTGCCAAAGAGCATTAGGATGGAGTCCCCGTGGATTAACACCAGGAGGACAGTATGGAATATTAAAAGGAGCACATGATGAACAGTTAGCTACAATTTCACGTGCTTGTTTTTGAGTTATTTGGTATTTTTTGTAAAGACCTTTAGTGTTAGTGTGATGTAAAGCATGTTCTAGATGAGCCTTTTGTAAGGGGAATAATAGCTGATCAATATTTTGATTTCCTCTAGATAATGGTCCCGGTAGTGTAGAATGTGCTCTAATATGAGTGAAATATACTGGAATAGTTCTCTGTAACAATAGTCTTTGTGTAAAAGCAAATAGTTTTTCAATAACCGTCTTTGGATTAATAGGAAGGCTAACTGAAGGTAAATGTGTGCACACCAAAACCGCATACTGAGAGTCAGAAACAATATTAAGAGGAACATTTGAAAAATCTAATAA
This sequence comes from Marmota flaviventris, assembly GCF_047511675.1. Lineage (NCBI taxonomy): Eukaryota > Metazoa > Chordata > Mammalia > Rodentia > Sciuridae > Marmota > Marmota flaviventris. The sequence goes on from NC_092499.1 coordinate 131,902,342, forward strand.
AGCTAAGGTAATAGCCCATAATTCAGCAGGTTGAACAGAGGAAAACTCATAAGGATATACTTTAGAAGCTATAGGAGTCCAATATCCTGCTGAAGTTTTGTTAGCATCAGTAAAAACAGTAATACCGGAAAGAGGAATCGAAGAAATAGGGTTTACTAATATCATAGAATGTTTTCTAAAAAATTCAAAGACTTTAGATTTAGGATATTGAGTAGTTAGAGCTCCAGAATAACCAGCTAAAGCAATTTGCCAATTATCATTTAATTGTAAATTGTAAGAAATTTGTTGCTGAGTTATTTGAGTAATAATTTGATTTGGCTCTCTACCACTCAATTGTAACAATCTAGATCTACCTTTAATTATTAAAAAGGCTAGTTTATCCATATATGTAGTTAATCGTTTATTATACTTATTAGGTAAAAAAATCCATTCTATTACATGATCATCTTGAGTTAGTACTCCAGACGGGGAGTGAGGAGTATGGAAAAGAATCAATTGTACAGATTTTTCTAAGTCTATATAAGACAAATATCCTTCATTTAAACGTTGTTCAACTAAAGTTAACTCTTGAGATGCTTGTTTAGTTAAAGTTCTAGGACTATGTAGTTCAGAATTACCTTCTAAAGTAGCAAATAAATGCTGTAATTGATAAGTAGGGATTCCTATAGTTGAACGAATCCAATTGATATCTCCCAGTAATTTTTGAAAATCATTAAGAGTCTTTAAATTATCTTTTCTTATTTGAACCTTTTGAGGCTTAATTTTCTGTTTATCCAAAACAAATCCTAAATATGAATAAGGAAAATTAATTTGCACCTTCTCTGGAGCTATTTGTAATCCAAATTTAGATAAAGCTTTTAGAACTGCTTTATAAAAATGGTCGCGTTCAATGTTAGTAGGGGCTGCTAATAAAAGATCATCCATATAATGATATAAAATATAATGAGGGAATTGTTGTCTAGCTGGTTCTAAGGCTCTGGCAACAAATTCCTGACATAAGGTAGGACTATTAATCATGCCTTGAGGTAACACAGTCCATTGATAACGTTTAGCAGGTTGATGACTATTATATTCAGGTACTGTAAAAGCAAATTTTTCCTTATCCTTAGGTTGGAGAGGGATTGTAAAAAAACAATCTTTTAAATCAATAACAGAAATTGACCATTTACTTGGAATCATAGCAGGAGAGGGAAGTCCTAATTGTAATCCTCCCATAGGTTTAATACATTTATTAATTTCCCTCAAATCTGTCAATAAACGCCATTTTCCAGACTTTTTCTTAACAACAAATACAGGGGAATTCCAAGGTGATGTGGAATATTCAATATGTCCCGCCTGTAATTGTTCAGTAACTAATTGTTTTAATGCCTCGAGATTTTCCTTTTTTAAAGGCCACTGCTCAATCCATTTAGGAGTACTGGTTAGCCAGGTTAATGGCATAGCTCGAGGGGACTGAACAGTGGCTACAAGTTTTTTGAAGGAATATTAATGTGTGCTCCAAGCTGAGATAAAATATCACGGCCCCAAATATTAATTGGAACATTGATTATGTAAAAAGCTGTTAAAAATCCAATATTCTCTAAGGTATGACATGATAAAGGGCCAGAAGTGACCCACACGTCCGTTATTGCCCCTAATCCATTTAATGTTATTTGACATTTTTGTTTAGGCCATTCTTGTGGCCATTGTCTTATAGAGATAACTGAGACATCAGCTCCAGTATCTATTAACCCTTCAAAATATTTTCCTTGTATAATTAGAGTTAAAGAGGGTCTCTGATCAGTAATTAAGGTTTCCCAAAATATGTTTTTTTTTTTGTATTTTTAAATCCTCCAGTCCTAGATTGATTTTTAGAAGGCAATTGAAAGAAAGGTAACAGCAAAATCTGTGCTATTTGTTCTCCACTGATCAAAGAAAGGGTTTGAGTAGAATAAGCCATAATGAAAATTTCATCTATAAAGTCAGGATCAACAATGCCAGGGATAACATGAATGCCTCTTAAGGCAGAACTAATACGTCCAAAAATTAATCCAAAACTCTTAGAGGGAAGAGGTCCAAAAACACCAGTCTTTATTTTGTAAATTCCACCTCCAGGAGATATCAAAACATTTTCATTAATTGGTAAGTCAGCAGCAGCACTTTGTTGAGTAGCCGCATAAAGATTATCAATAGTTAACTTAGTATTATCCTGGGGTTGTTTGGTGGGTGACTCAACTTGGGAGTCACCGATGCCCGAAACAAATGAGAAATGATCCCCGGTATTATTTATGGGCCCCAGGGATGACGGCCCATTGAGCAGTTTCCTGACGGGGGCAAAGGGTTTCCATCTTTATCTGTCTTAGAATAACATTCATTTGTCCAATGTTTGCCTCGTTTACATCGTCGGCAAACTTCTGTAGGTTTCCTTTTTGCACTGGGAGATATACTATTTTTACTATTGTTACCTTTTTTCTTACAATCCTTTTTAAAATGACCTGCTTTACCACAGTTAAAACAGTTTCCTGATTTATTGGGTTTAAGGGCTCCTGCCATGGCTGCAGCAAAAACAGAAGCTTGATGTTCAATTCCTCCCACTCCAGCACAAGCTCTCACATATTCACTCAATGAGGCGTTTTGCCCTTTTAATGGCCCCAAAATACGCTTACATTCAGGATTTGCATTTTCAAATGCCAATGTTTCCAATAATACCTTTGCTATTTGATCTTGACCTACTGCCCTCATTACAGCAGTACGCAGTCTGGCAAGAAAATCAGTATAAGGTTCAGTAGCCCCTTGTACAGTTTTAGTAAAGGAAGGTTGTGCTTGACCAATGGGTATCACACGTCTCCAAGCTCTTAAGAAAACCTGTCGAACTTGTTGAAGATCTGGATCTGTATATTGAGCCTGCTCTCTATAGGCACGATAATTACCCTCCCCCATTAACTTATCCTCCATAGGTCCCGGGGGATTTTGAGCCTCATTATCTCAAGCTTGTTTTCGTGCTTCATCTTCCCACCAACTTCTCAATTGTAGCCACTGAGATCCCTCCAAAACTGTTTTGGCTAATGCCTCCCAATCCAAAGGAATAAGTAGTTTAGAAGTTCCTAAATTTTCTAACATTCCTAACACAAAAGGAGACTGAGGGCCATATTGAGAGACTGCAGCTTTTAAATCCTTAATAAACTTGTATTCCACTGCAGTATAGTGAACATCAATCATTTGGGGATTTTGAAGGTTTTGTTGTCTAGTTATAGGAAACAAATTGGTGGATCAACAATTCCACCAGGGGGATCTGCAAGATCATCATCATCATGTATCATAGTAAGAGGAAATGAAAAACGTTGTTGTTCTCTACCCACATCAACTCTATACCTTGTCACTGGAAAGAGAGAAGCATTAGAAGGAGTAGTAGGTTTAAGAGAAGACCTTTGCTTTTTTAATTTCATTTTTTCTACAAAGGCTTCCATAATTTCTTTCATACTGGAGTCACTATCTGAACTTTCTGAATCTTCCTCATCACCCAGATCTGATTTAGGAGAGTCATCTATAGTATCACAAATATCTTCCTTGGGCTCCGTTTTGTTAACCTTATTATCAGATTCTGATGTATTAACTTGACTTTCACAAAGAGAGCCCTTATCATTATTGCTTTCTAATAATTGTAATGCCTGAGTAATAGCGCTACACAATGTCCAAATCTTTAAAGAAATAACATTTCCAGCCTGATGCTGCTTACGGAGCTCTTTCTGAACCAATTTCCATTCCCCTAAATTTAACTGGACCTTAGTTTGATACTGGAACCAGTGACAATGACATTCTATAATTTTAAATAACTCCTCGAGTCTTTTATGAGATGTTTTCACACCTATGGAATATAATAATCCTTGTAGTAACTCCACATATTGTTCCTTTAAGGACTGGGAGTTTCCCATGTTAGTTCTGAAAGTCCCCCTAAAGTTTCTTTCAACCTGGGGCGATACCTTTCGATATTTGTTAGTTCTGAAAGTCCCCCTAAAGTTTCTTTCAACCTGGGGCGATACCTTTCGATATTTGTTAGTTCTGAAAGTCCCCCTAAAGTTTCTTTCAACCTGGGGCGATACCTTTCGATATTTGTTAGTTCTGAAAGTCCCCCTAAAGTTTCTTTCAACCTGGGGCGATACCTTTCGATATTTGTTAGTTCTGAAAGTCCCCCTAAAGTTTCTTTCAACCTGGGGCGATACCTTTCGATATTTGTTAATCCCGAAAGTCCCCCTTTCGTTTTCTTAACCCGGGGTGCTTACCCTTTCGGTGCTGGATCCTGCCAACTACGCCAAATGTTGCAGTAATTCACTTGCAGGTCAGCATGGGAAAAGAAAGAAGAAGCAGAGCAAGCAAAGCAGCAGCAGAAAAAAAGTCCTTTATTGTGTACAAGCAATCTTTTTATAGTATTGTGAACAAAGAAGGCAGCCTTCCAACATCAATAAATCAGGTCTCACAGCTAATTAAACATAGTACACAGAAGTTTTACTTTCTAATCAGAAGTGACCCGCTTCTCATGGCTAATCTACTCTCGGCCTGGAGTATGCTGAGCTCTGCTCTTTGTTAAGAACAGATAATAAAATTTTTCTCAGCGCCCTCCCAGCCCACTTGGCAGAACATCCCGTTTGCAGGCAAGTCCTCCCAAGGACAGCAGACACCTCGTTTTCAAGCATGTGTGTAATTACCTTATCTAAACCTTGAAGGAGCCTCTCGTTTGCAAGTAGGCCCTCCCAAGGACAGCAGACACCTCGTTTTCAAGCATGTCCGCTGTTACCTATCTAAACCTTGACAGAATATCCTGTTTGCAGGCAAACTCCATCAAGGACAGGAATAGTAACGCAGTCACATCTGGTTCTCTACAACAATTAGGGCTAGTGTTAGGGTTACATTAGGTTTAAATCTAGGGTTAGGGCTAGGTTTGGGGTTATGTTAGGGCTAGGCTTAGGATTACAGCTAATGTAAGTACTAGGTTTACAATTAGGGCTAGTTTTAGGGTTTTAGTGCTAGGTTTAATGTTAGGGTTAGTTTTAGGGTTAGGGTGATGTTTAGAGCTAGAAAGTGTTAGGGTCAGTGTCAGGTGCAGGGTTAGTTTAAGGGTTCAGCTTCCAACTCAAATTAGGGCTAGGGTTAGGTCTAGGTGTAAGGTTAGGGTTTGGTTTAGAATAATGGATAGGGTTAGAGCTATGGCTCGGTTTTGTTTTAGGGCTAGGGCTAGGGTTAGGGTTCTTTTTAGGATTAGTGTTATAGTTTGGGCTAGTGATAGGGCTAGGCTTAGGCTTTGAGTTAGGGCTAGATTTAGAGTTATGTTTTGCCTAAGGTTAGTGCTAGGGATAAGAATAGGGCAAGGGTTAGCACTAGGGTTAGGGCTAGGGTTAGGGTTATGGTAAGGGACAGGGTGAAGAACAAGTGATAGGGCTAGTGTGAGAGAGTTAGTCTTAGGGCTAGGGTTAGGTTTAGGGATAGGGCTAAATTATGGCTATGGTTATGTTAGGGCTAGTGTTAGGGCTAGTTTTAGAATTAGGCTTAGGCATGGAGTTAAGGTTAGATTTAGAGTTAGGTTTTGATCTAGGGTTAGTGCTAGGTCTAAGAATAAGACCAGGGTTACCATTATGGTTAGGGTTAGAGTTAGAGTTTAGTTTAGGGTAAGGATGTGGTTATAGCTAGGTTTAGGGCAAGCGTGAAGGTTAGTATTAGGGTTAGAGCTAGGGTTAGGGTTAGGGTTATGATTAAGGCTATGTTTAGTGCTACAATGAGGACTAGAATTTGTTTTGTGTTTAGGGATAGTATTAGGGCTATGGCTAATGTCAGGTCTAGGGTTACATTTAGGGATAGATTTAGTGTTAGGTTTATGGCTTGGTCCAGTGTAGTGGTTAAGTTTTTGGTTAGGGTCAGGTTTAGATCTAGGGTTATTTTTAGAATTAGGTTTAGAATTAGGGTTTGGGTTAAGTTAGTGTTTAGGTGCAGGGCTTGAATTAGTGTTAGATTTAGGGTTAGGGTAATGACAGGTTTAGGGTTAGGGTTTAGGTTTGGTTTAATGTAATATATAGGGTTAGGGTTAAGCCTAGGTTTATCAGAAGGGTTAGGGTTATCATTGGGGTAATGGATAGGGTTAGCCATAATGTTACTGCTAGGGTTATATATAGGACTAGGGCTAGTGTTTGGGTTAGTGTTAAGTTTAAGTTTAGGGCTAAAGCTAGGTTTAGGACTCAGATTAAGGCTAGGTTTGGGGTTAGTTTAGGGCTAGGGTTAAGGCTACCACTAATGTATGAAGTAGGTTTATGATTACAGCTAGTTATAGGGTTAGTGTTAGGTCTAGGTCTAGTGTTAAGGTTAGGTTTACGGGGATGATGATGTTTAGAGCCAGGGTTAGTGTTAGGGTCAGAATCAGGGTCAGGGTTAGTTTTTGGATTAGAATTAGACTATCATTAGGGATAGGGTTAGGGCTAGGTGTAGGGTTTGGTTTAGGTTAAGGGTTAAGGTTAGGGCTATGACTCAGTTTTGTTTTAGGGCTAGGGGTAGGGTTAGGACTAATTTTAAGATTAATCTTAGGGTTAGGGCTAGTGTAAGTGTGAGATTTAGGCTTAGGTTAAGGATTAGGGATAAGAGTAGAGTTATGGCTAGATTTAGTCTTAGGGTTAGGGTTAAATTTAGAGTTAGGTTTAGATCTAGGTTTTGAGATAGGGCTAAGTATAGGGCTAGGGTAGGGCTACATTTAGGGATAGGTGTATGGTGATGGTAAGGGATAGGGTTAGACCTGGGTATAGGGCTAGCGTGAGAGTCAGAGTTAGTCTTAGGGCTAGGGTTAGGGTTAGGGATAGGGCTAAATTAGGGCTTGGATTAGGGCTAGGCTTAATGTTAGGGTTAGACCTAGGGTTAGGGCTAGTGTTATTGTTAGGTTTAGGGTTAAGGATAGGTTTAGGGTAAGGGATGAGAATATAGCTAGTTTGAGGACTAGGGTGAGAATTAGGATTGAGGTTAGGGTTAACATTAGGGTTAGTGTTATGATTAAGGTGAGGTTCATGGCAAGGATGTGGACTAAGTTTTATATTAGGGTTAGGGCTAGGATTAGAGCTAGGGCTAATGTCAGGTTTAGTGTATGGTTAGGAATAGTTTTAGGGTTAGACTTATGGCTAGGTCTATGGATAGGTTTCTTGTTAGGGTCAGGTTTAGAGCTGTAAGTATTATTTGAGTCAAGGTCAAGTTTAGGGTTTGTGTTAGGTTAAGGTTTAGGTTTAGGGCTCAAATTAGTCTTATCTTTAGGGATTGGGTAATGACACAGTTAGGTTTAGGGTTCAGGTTAGGTGTAGGTTAAAGGACAGGGTTAAGGCTAGTGCTAGGATTAGGGTCCCACCTAGGGTTAGCATAAGGATTATAGTTATCTTAGGGTAATGAATAGGGTTAGAGAAAGGGTTAGGGCTAGGGTTATGGTTAGAATTAGGTCTAGGGTTAGGCTCAGGGTTATGATTAGGGCTAGGGTTATTGTTAGTGTTATCTTCAGGGTTAAAACTGTGGTAGGGCTTGGATTAGGGCTAGGTTTTGTGATAGGTTAGGGCTATGGCTAATGTAAGAACTAGTGTAAATTTTAGGACTAGTTTTATGGTTAATGCTAGCGCTAGGTGTAGTTGTAGGGTTAGTTTTAGGGTTAGGGTGAAGTTTAGAGCTAGGGTTAGTGTTAGTGTCAGGGACAGTTTTGGGGTAGGGTAATGGTTAGGGTTAAAGCCAGAATTAGGACTATGGTTAGGTCTAGATGTAGGGTTAGAGTTTGGGTTAGGTTAAGGGTTATTGTTATGGCTAGGTCTAGTTTGTTTTTAGGTCTAGAGCTATAGTTATGGCTAGATTTAGGATTAGGTTTAGGTCTAGGGCTAGTATTAGGGCTAGGTTTAGGTATAAGGTTACCAGTAGGGCTAGTTTTAGTGTTCAGTTTAGGGTTAGGTTTAGATTTACAACTAAGATTAGTGTTAGGGTCAGAATAATGATCAGGGATAGGGTTATGGTTTGGGTTATGGTTAGATCTAGAATGAAGGATAGGGTTAGGACTATTTATAGACTTAGGGTTTTGGTTAGGCTAAGGATTAGTGCTAAGAATATGGTTAGCATTAGGGTGAGGGTTTTGCTTAGGTTAAGGGATAGGGTGAGACCTAGGGTTAGGACCAACCAGGGTTAGGGTTAGATTTAGGGTTAAAGATCGTGTTAGGGCTTGGATTAGGGTAGGTTTGTATTAGGGTTAGGGCTAGTGTTATGGTTATGGTTATTGTAAGAACTAGGGCTACGATTAGGGCTAGTTTTAGGGTTAGGGTTTAGGTTAGGGTGATGTTTAGAGCTAGATTTAGTATTTGGATATGAGTCAGGGTCATGGTTATGTTTAGGGTTAGGGTTAGGTTTCAAATTAGGGCTAGGGTTAGGGCTGGTGTAGGGTTAGGATTTGGTCTAGGGTAAGGGTTAGTGTTAGGGTTATGGCTCAGTTTTGTTTTAGGGCTAGGGTTACGGCTAATTTTAGGATCAGAATTAGGGTTAGAGCTAGTTTCCAGGTTTGGCTGAGGGTTAGGTTTAGAGATAGGTTTCTATCTAGAGTTAGTGATAGGACTAAGGATAGTGCAAGGGTTATGGCTAGGGTTAGAGCTTGGGTTAAGGTTATGGTAAGAGATATGGTTAACAGTAGGAATAGGTCTTGTGTGAGAATTATAGTTAGTCTTAATTCTAGGGTTAGGGCCAGGGATAGGAATAGGGCTAAATTCATGCTGGGATTAGGGCTAGGTTTAGTGTTAGGGTTAGGGCTAGAGTTAGCGTTATGGTTAGGGCTAGGACTAGTGTTAGGGTTAGGGTAAGGGTTAGGATTTAAGCTACAGATAGGGCTAGGGGGAGTGTTAGGTTTAGTGTTAGGTCAGGTTAGGGTTATGATTATGGTTAGGGTTAGGGTTGGGGTAAGTGCTAGTGTTTTCATTAGGGTTAGGGTTAGTTTTAGAGTAATGTGTTGGATTAGATGTAAGATTAGGTATAGGATTAAGTTTAGGTTATGGTTAAATTTAGCTTTAGGGATAGGTTTAGTTTTTATTTTTGGTAAGGGTTAGGGTTAAGTTTATTGCAAGAGTTAGGTTTAGGGTTAGGTTGAGGGTTAGTTTTATGATTAGGGTTAGGGATAGGGTTACGTTTGGGGCTAGGGTTATTATTAGGGTTAGGGTTAGGGTAATGCTAGGGTTAGAGCTAATGTTAGTACTAGGGTTAAGGTTAGGATTAGGGCTTAGGTTAGGTTTATGTTTAGGAATAGGGCTAGGGTTATGTTTAGGCTAAGGGTTAGGCTTTGACCTAGGGTTATGTGTAAGGTGAGGGTTAGGGTTAGGGCTACATTTAGGATTATGGTTATGGTTAGGGTAGGTTTAGGCCTCAAATTAGGGCTAGGTTTTGTGTTACATTTAGGCCCAGGGTTAAGGCTATGTGTAATGTAATATCTAGGGTTTTGATTAGAGCTAGTTTTAGGGTTAGGGTTATGGGTATGTACAGTGTTAGGTTTAGGTTTGGGTTTAGGTTCAGGTTTAGAGCTAGGTTCAGTGTTAGTGATAGGGTTAGTGTTCAGGTTAGAGTTAGGTTTAATGTGAAAGGCAGAATTAGGACTAGAGTTAGGTCCAGGGATAGGATTAGTGTTTGCTTTAGGTTAAGGATTATGTTAGGGCTAAGGCTCAGGTTTATTTTTAGGTCTAGGTCTAGAGTTATGACTATATTTAGCATTAGGCTTAGGTCTAGGGCTAGTGTTAGGCTTAGGTTTAGGTATAAGTTTACTCATAGGTCTAGTTTTAGGGTTTGGCTTAGGGTTAGGGTCAGATTTAGACTGAGTGTTTGTGTTAGGGTAAGGATTTGAGTTAGGGTTAGCGCTACAATGAGGGCTAGGATTAGGACTAGTAATAGGGTTAGGGTTTGGATTAGATTATGTATTGGGATTAGAACTAAGGTTAGCATTATGAATAGGGTTTGTATAAGGTTAAGTGATAGAAGTAGAGCTAGGGTTAGGGTTAGGATTAGGGCTAGGGCTAGGTTTAGGTTTAGGTTTACTTCTAGGGTTAGGGCTTAGATTAGGGCTAGTTTTTCTGTTAGGTTTAGGGCTAGGGTAAAGGCTATGGCTAATATAAGAACTAAGGTTATGATTAGAGTTAGTATTCGGTCTAGATCTAGTGTTAGCGTTATCTTTAGTGTTAGTGAGATATTTGGAACTAAGGTTAGTGTTAGAATATAAGTCAGAGTCAGGGTTAATTTTAGAACCAGCACATGAATTAGAGCTAGAAGGTTATGGCTAGGTTTAGGTTTAGGGTTAGGGTTAGATTAATGTTTAGAGTTAAAACAATGGCTCAGTTTTAAGGGATAAGTGTGTGGTTACAGTCAGTTTTAGGATTAGCGATAGTGTTAGGTCTAGTGGTAGGTTGAGGATTAGGCTTAGGGTTAGGGTCAAATGTAGAGTTATGGTTAGATCTAGGGTAGGGTCTAGAGCTAGGGTTAGGGATAAGGTTAGGGCTTGTGTTAGGTTTATTGTAATGGATGGGGTTCGAACTAGAAATAGGGCTGGGGGAAAGTTAGAGTTAGTCTTAGGCCAAAGCTAGGGGTAGAGTTAGGGCTAGGGCTAAATTAGGGCTAGGATTAGTGCTAGGGTTAGTGTTTGGGTTAGGCCTATGGTTATGACTAGAGGCATGATTAGTGTTAGGGTTAGGGTTAGTGATAGGTTAGGGGGAAAATGAGCTTATACCTAAGTTCAGGTCTAGGGCGAGGGTTAAAATTAGAGATAGGGGTAGAGTTAGTGTTTGGGTTAGGATTAAGGCAGGTATAGGCCTAAGATGAGGACTAGTGTTTGTGTTAGGGTTAGGGCTAGGATTAGGGCTGGGGTTAATGTCAGGTTTGGGTTTATGGTTATGGTTAGTTTTAGGGTTAGGTTATGGCTAGGTCTAGTGTAAGGGTTAGGTTTAGGTTAAGGGTCAGGTTTAAAGGTAGGCATATTATTAGGGTCAGTGTTTGAGTAGGGTTTGGTTTATGTTAAGATTTAAGGTTAAGACTTGAATTAGCAATAGGGATAGGGTTAGGGTCCAGGTTAGGATAATTGATAGGGTTAGGTTTAGGGTTCAGGATAAATTTAGAGTAATGAATAGAGTTAGTGTTAGCAATAGTGTTAGCGTTAGGCCTAGGGTTAGCATTTGGATAAGGTTTGTGTTTCAGGTAATGGATAGGGTTAGAGGTAAGGTTAGGGCTAGGTAAAAGTTAGAAGTAGGACTAGGATTAGGGTTAGGCCTAGGGTTAGTGTCAGGGTTAGGTTTTGCATAAGTGTTAGCATTTTAGCTAACCATTCCATTTTAGCTAACCAATAACCAATAATGATACCATTAACCCTAACCCTAAACCAAACCATAACCCAAACTCAACATTAACCCTAAACCTAACCCTAATCCTAACATTTATACTAGCACTAAGCCTAACCCTAACATTAACACTGACACTAACTCTAACCCTAAACCTAACACAAACCCTAACCTAAACCATAACCCTGACCCTAACCTAATTCTAACTCTAACACTTACCTAACCCTAAACCCAACCCTAAACCTATCCCTAACACGAAAGCTAACCCTATCCCTAACACTAAAGCTAAACCCAACCCTAACCTTAACACTGATCCTAAACCTAACCCTAACACCAACCCTAACACTAAAACCTACACCTAATTCTAAAACTAACCCTAAGCCTAACCCTAACCCTAAAACTAACACTAACCCTAAACCTACCCATAAACCTAACATTAACCCTAACCCTAACCCTAAATCTTACCCTAACCCTAACAATAATCTTAAACCTAACCCTAACCAAATACTAACACTAACCCTAACCCTAATCCTAAAACAAATCCTAACTCTAAAACTAACCATAACCATAACCTTAACATAATCATAAAAATAACACTTATCCTAAAACTTACTGTAACACTAACACTTACTGTAACACTAACCCTAACCCAAAACCTAACCCTAACACTGAACCTAACACTAATTCAAACACTAACCATAACACTAACACTAATTCTAACCCTAACACTAACCCTAAACCTATCCATAAACCAAATAAAATACTTAACCCTAACCCTAACACTAACACTAACCCTAACCCTAACCCTAACCCTAAACCTTACATGAACCCTAACCCTAACAATAACCCTAAACCTAATGATAAACCTAAACCTAACCCTAACCCTAATTCTAACACTAACCCTAACCCTAACACTAACACTAAACTTAAAACTAACCCTAACCTTAACCCTAACACTCACCCTAACCCAAACCCTAAACCTAACCCTATCACTAACCCAAACCCTAATGCTACAGCTGACACTAACCTGAATACTAAACCTAAACCGAATCCTAACCATTACCCTAACACTAACCCTAAGAGTAACCCTAATCCTAACTCTAACCCTAACTAAACCTATCCCAAAACCTAACACTAACCCTAACTCTAGACCTAATCCCAACACTAACACTAAACCTAACCCTAACCCTAACACTAACCATAAACCTAACCCTAACCCTAAGCCTAAACCTAACACTCACCCTAACCCTAACCCTAACCCTATCACTTATCCTAATCATAAACCTAACCCTCAACCTAACTCTAACCCTCAACCTCAACCTAAATCTAACACTAACCCTAACCTAAAACTAACACTAACCCTAACCCTATTCCTACCCCTAACCTTAAACCTAATCCTAATCCTAATTTTAAACATAACCATAACAGTAACCATAACCTTAACCATAACTCTAACACAAACCTTAACTTTAACCCTAACACTACCCATAACCCTAACCCTAACACTAACACAAATTGTAACCGTAACTCTAATGCAAACCCTAAACCTTACCCTAAACCAAACCCTAACCTTAACCCTAAAACTAACCCTAACCCTAAATTTAACTCTAACACTAACCATAACCCTAATGCTAACCCTAACCCTAAACATAATGCTAACACTAACCCTAACCCTAACACGAACCCTAACCCTAAACCTAACCCTAAATGTAACACTAAAACTAACCCTAACTCTATCCCTAACACTAAAACTAACACTAACTTTAATTCTAACACTAACTTTAAATCTAACCAGAAACCTTACACTAAACCTAACCATAACCCTAACACTAACCCTAACACTAACCCTAACACTAACCCCAAACCTAAACCCAACAATAACCCCAACCCTTACATTAACATGAACCCTCACCCAAACCCTAACCTTAAGCTAACCCTAACCAAACCCTAACCACAATTCTAACCCTAACACTAAACCGAATCCTAACCCTAACTCTAACCATAACACTAACCCTAACCCTAACCATAAAACTAACCTAACACTAACAATAACTCTAACTCTAACCCTCACCCTAAACCTAAACCTAACACTTACCCTAAGCCTATCCCTAACACAAACTCAAACCTTAAACCTAACCAGAACCTATCCCTAACACTAACCTTCACTAACTTTAACCCTAACACTAACACAAAATCTAAACCAAACCATAACCTTAACATAACCCTAAACATAACCCTAACCTCAAGCCTAACCCTAACCCTAACACTAACCCTAAACATCACCCTAACCTTAACCATTTACCTGACACTAATCCTATCCCTAATGGAACACTAACCCTAACCCTAATACTAACTCTAACTCTAACCCTAAGCCTAAAGTAACCCTAACCCTAAACCTAACCGTGACACTAAAAAAAAAATCCTAACCCAAAACATAGTATTAACCCTAACATAACAGTAACCCTAATCGTTTCCTAACTTAAACCCAAACCCTAGCACTAAACCTCACACTAACCCTAACACTAATCCTAACCCTAACCCTAACCCTAACCCTGACCCTAATCCTAAACCTAACACTAACCCAATCCCTAACCTTAACCTTAACCCTAACACTAACACTAACCCTAACCTACATGTAACTCTAAAACTAATCCAAATTCTATACCTATGCCTCAATTTAACCCTCTTACTAACCATAACCCAAATCCTAAATCTAACTTTAACGCTAACACAAACCCTAACCACAACACTTACCCTAACAAAAACCATAACTCTAAACCTAACACTAAACCTAACCACAATCCTAACTGTAACTCTAAAACTAACCCTAAACATAACCCGGACCCTAACTCTAACTCTAATTCTGACCTAAAAACTAACCCTAACCATAACCCTAACTGTAATACTAAAACTAACCTAACCTTAACCCTAATCCTAACTGTAACACTAACTCTAAAAGTAATCCTAACCCAAAAATTAACCCTAACCTATCCCGAACCTTAAACCTAAACCTAACTCGAACCCTAACAATAACCCTAAACCTAAACCTAACAGTAACCCCAAACCTAAACCTAACCCTAAAAATAACACTTACCCTAACCGTAACACTAACCCTAAACCTAACCGTCACCCTAACAATAAATCTAAACCTAAACCTAACACTATCCCTAACACTAACCCCAAACCAAACCCTAATTTTAACCATAAAATAACTTTATTTCTAACCCCAAGCCTAACAAAAACTCTAACCCAAACCATAACCCTAACCCTAAGCTAATCCTAACCCTAACCCTTACATAACCCTAACCCTAACCCTAACTCTAACCCTAACACTAATTCAAAACTAAATCTAAACATTCTTACCCCAACCCTAATGCTATACTAACCATAACCCTAACCTTAAACCTAAACCTAACACTAACCTGAACCCTAACTCTACCCTAACCCTAACACTAACCCTAACCCTATCCCTAACCCTAACACTAACCCTAACCCTAACCTTACCATAAAACTAACCCTAAGCCTCAATCTAACCCTAATACTATCGGTAAAACTGTCCCAACCCCTGACCATAACACAAATCCTAAACCGAATCCTAACCCTATCACAAACGATAACCTAAGGCTAACCCTAATACTAACACTAACCCTAACGCCAAAACTAAACTTAAGATTAATGCTAATCTTAACCTTAAACCTAAATCTGATCCTAACCATAACCCTAACCCTAAACCTAACCCTTACCTAAACATAACCCAAACCATAACCATAACACTAACAATAACCCTAAACCTAGGCTTAGCCCAAATCCTAACCTTAACCCTCACCATTACCCTAACCCTAATGTAACATTAACCCCAACCCAAACCCTAATTCTAACACAAACACTTACCCAAATCATAACCGTAAGCCTAACCTAAGCCTATCCCTTACCTAACCATAACCCTAACCCTCACCCGAACCCTAACTCTAACCCTAACCCTTATCCAAATGCTAAACCTAATACTAACCCTAATTCAAACCCCAACACTAACTCTAAACCTAAATATAACCCAAACCCAAACACTAACACTAACCCCAACCCTAACCCTAACCTTAATACTAACACTAACACTAACACTAACCCTAACACGAACCCTAACCCTAGCCTAACCCTAAATAATCCTAACCATAACCCTAACACTAACAGTAAACTTAATTCTAAACCTAACCCTAAACCTAACACTAACTCTAACCCTAACCCTAATACTAACACTAACACTAAGCCTAATACTAACTCTAATTCTCACCCTACAACTAAACCTAACATTAACCCTAACCATAACCCTAACACGAACCCTAACCCTAATCCTAACCCGAACATAACCCTAACACTAACCCTCTCTGTAATACTAACCCTAACCATAACCCTAACACTAACCCTAAATTAAACACTAACCTTAACCCAACCCTAACCCTAACCCTAACAACCCTAAACCTAAAGCTAACCCTAACCCTGACACTAACTGTAAGTCTCACCCTAACACTAACCTGAAACCTAACACTAACCCTAACCTGACATTAACCGTAAACCGTAACCCTAACCCTAACCATAACACTAACCCTGAACCTAACCCTAACTCTAACACTAAATATAACCCTAACCATAAAACTAACCCTAACACTAACCCTAACCCTAACCCTAAACCTAACACAATCCCTAACCTTAATCCTAACATGAATTATAAACCTCACCTTAACCCTAATTTAACTTAAACCCTATCCTTAACCCTAACCCTTACCCTAACCCTAATACTAAAAATAAACCTAACCCTAACCCTAACCTAACCCTAACCCTAACCCTAACTCTAACCGTAATCCTAAACTTTATCATAACCCTAACCATAACCCTAACTGTAACCCCAACACAAACCCTAAACCTAAAGCTAACACCAACCTAAACCCTAAACCCAAAACTAACCCTAACCCTAATTCTAACACTAACACTAACTCTAACCTTAAACCTAAACCTAACACTAACCCTAACCCTAATTCTAACACTAACACTAACTCTAAACTTAACCCTAACCCTAACCCTAAATTTTACCCTAACACTTATCCTAATTGTAAACCTAACACTAACCATGACCCTAATCCTAACACAAACCATAACCTTAACCCTAATCTAAACCTAACTGCAACCCTAACTCTAACCGTAACCCTAACACTAATCCTAACATTAACACTAACCCTAACACTAACACTAACCCTAACTTTAACCCTAACTCTAACCCTAACCCGAACACATATCCTAACCCTAACCCTATCTCTAACCATAAAATAACCCCAATTCTAAACCTAAAGCTTAACCTAAACCTAACAATAATCCTAACACTAAACCTAACCATAACTATAACCCTAACCCTAACCCTAGCACTTCCCTAACCCTAATCCTAAATTTAAACTTAAAGCTAACACTAACCCTCAACTTAACTCTAATTTAACATGAACCCAAAACCTAACCTTAATCCTAACCTAAATATAACCCTAACACTAACCCTAACCCTAACTTTCTACCGAACCCTAACACTAACCTAACCTTAACCCTAACCCTAACACTAACCCTAATCCTAACCATAACTGGAACCTTAAAATAATCCTAACCATAACTCTAAGACAAATCCTAACCCTAACCATAACACTAACCTTAACCCTATCCCTAACACTAACCCTAACCCTAACCCTACACTAACACTAATTCTAACCATAACCCTACACCTAACCCTAAAACTTACCCTAACAGTTACCCTAAAACTTATACTAAACCTTACCCTAACCCTATCCCTAACACTAAGCTTAAACCAAACCTAAATCTAATCCTAACCCTAACACTATCTCTAAACCTAAATCTAAACCTAACCTTAACCCTATCTCTAACCCTAATGCTAACCCCATCCCTTATCCTATCACTATCACTAACCTATCTCTATAAATAACCCTAAACCTAACCCTAACCCTAACCCTAACAATAACCCTAACCCTAACCTAACCCCAACCCTAACCTTAACAATAATCTAAGCCCTAACCATAACACTAATACTAATCCTAACCCTAACGCAAACCCTAAACCTAACCCTAACACAAACCCTAACCCTAACGCTAACAGTTACTTTAACTCTAACAGTAACCCTAATTCTAAACCTAAACCTAAACCTAATCCTAACCCTAACCCTAAACTTAACCCTAACTTTAACCCAAACACTTACTCTAACCCTAACCATAACCCTACCCTAACACAAACCCTAAGCCTCACAGTAACCCTAATCCTAAACATGACACTAAACCTAACACTAACCTTAACACTAACCCTAAATCTAAGTCTCACACTAACCCAAACACTAATCCTAAACCTAACCCTAACACTAAATGTAACACTAACCCTAACCCTAAACGTAACCCTAACACTAACCCTAACCCTAACAAGAATCCTAATTGTAACCCTAAACCTAACCCTAACCCTAACCCTAACACTAACCTGAAACTCACCATAACCCTAACACTGAACCTAATCCTGACCCTAAACCTAACCCTAACCCTAACTCTAACCCTAACCTTAACCCTATAAATAACCCTAAGCCTAATGTAATCCTAACTCTAACCCTAAATATAAAACTAACACAAACCCTAAAGCAAAACATAACCCTAACCATTACCTAACACCAATCCTAACTCTTACCTAACCGTAACCCTAATTCTAACACAAATGCTAGCCCTAACACTAACCCTAACCCTAATTATAACATTAACCCGAAACCAAACACTAACCCTATCACTCACCCTACCCCTAACCCTAACAGCAACACTAACCATAACCCTAACACTATACCTAACCTACCCGTAACCATAAAACTAACCAACCCTAACTCTAATCCTGCTCGTCACTCTAACCCTCTTCCTACCCATAACCCTAACTGTAACACTAACCCTAACACTAACACTAACACCAAACATAAACCTAAGTATAACACTAACCCAAATACTAAACCTAAACCTAACCATAATCTTAAATGGAACACTAACCCTAACCCTAACCCTAACCCTAAACCTAAACCTATCTTTTAACCCTAACCATTACAGAAAACCTAAACATAAACCTAACCCTAACACAAACCATAATTCTTAGCATAACACTAACCCTAACACTAACCCTAAACCTAACCCTAATGCTAACTCTAAAACTACACCTAACCCTAACCCTAACATTAAACAAACCCTAACCCTGACTGAAACACTAATTCTAACCATAACCCTAACCCTAAAACTAAACCTATCCCTAACCCTAACACTATTTCTAATCCTAACCATAACACTAACACACTTACACTAAACCTAACCATAAACCTAAATATAACTAACCCACAACGTAACCCTAACCCTAACACAATCCCTAACCCTAACCCTAACTCTACCCCTATCCTACCAGTAATCCTAAAACTAACCATAAACCTAATCCTAAGCCTCATTCTAACTCTAATAAACATAGCACTAACCCTAACCTTATCATTAACCCTAACACAAACCCTAAACCTAACACTTACCCTAACACAAAACATAACCCTGAACATAACACTAATATGAACACTAATCCTAACCCTAAAACTAACTCTAAAACTAACCCTGAAACTAACACAAACTCTAACAATTCCCCTAACACAAACCCTAACACTAACCCTAACCTTTAAACTAATTCTAAACCTAACCTAACCCTAAAAGTAACGCTAACCCTAACCCTAACACTACCCCTAATCCAACCCTTACACGAACCCTAATTCTGACCCTAACACTAACCTTAACCCTAACCGTAACCCTAAACCTAACACTAAACCTAGACCTAAACCTGATACTATCCATAACACTAACCATAACACTAACCCTAACACTAACCCTGAACCTAATACTAACACTAACCCTAACCCTAAACCTGACCCAAACCTGTCACTAACTCAAACCCTAACCCTAAACCTCAAAATAATGCTAACACTAAACCTAAACCTAACCCTAATCCTAACTGAACTCAAATCCTAAACCTAACCCTAATCCTTAACTAAGCCTAACTCTAACCCTAATCCTAACAATAACCCTTACCCTTACCCGAACACAAATCCAAACCCTAAACCTAACACGAACTCTAACACTAACCCTAACACTAACCCTAACACTAACCCTAAACTTTATGCTAAACCCAACACTAACACTAAACCTAAATTAACACAGACACTAACCCTAAACCTAACCCTAACCCTAACCTTAACACTAACACTAACCCCAACCAGAACTCTAGCCCTAAACCTAACACTAACACTAAATCTAAACCTAACCTTAACTCTGACACTTACCCTAACCCTAACACTAACCCTAACCCTAACCTTAACCCTGACAGTAACCTTAACCCTAAACCTAACCATAACCCTAACACTAACCCTAACACTGATCCCAACCCTAATCCTAACCCTAAAACTAACACTAACCCTAACCCTAACCTTAACCCTAACACTAAACCAAACACTAACCCTAAGGCTAACACTAACACTAACACTTACCCTAACCCTAAGCCTAACACTAACACTAACACTAACCCTAACCCTAAAACTAAACCTAATAGTAACACTAACACTAACCCTAACCTAACTCTAACTCTAACCCTTACATAAACCTAAACCTAACCCTAATCCTAACACTAACACTGATTCTAACCCTAATACTAACCCTAACCCTAACACTAACCCTTCTACTAACTGTAAGCCTAAACCTAACCCTAAACCTAACACTAACCCTAACACTAATCCTAACACTAACACTAATCCTAAACCTAATCCTAACCCTAACACTAACCCCAACCCTAACCTTCACCCTAACACTAACCCTAAACCTATCACTAACAGTAACCCTAATGCTAACCATAAAGCTAAACCTTACTCTAACCCTAACCCTAAAACAAACCCTAACCCAAACCCTAAACCTCACCCTAACATAAACCATAACCCGAACCCTTACCATAACCCTAACACTAACTGAAAACCTTACCCTAAACCTAACCCTCACCCTTACATTAAAACTAAACCTAACCCTAACCCTAAACCTAAAACTAATGCTAACACTAAACCTAAATCTAACCATAATCCTAACCGAACCCAAATCCTAAACCTAACCCTAATCCTTAACTAAGCCTAACTCTAACCCTATCCTACCAATAACCCTTACCCTAACCCTAACCTAACCCTAACAGTAACACTAAGCATAACACTAAACCTAAAATTAAATCTTACACTAACCTTAACCCTAACCCTAACATAAATCATAACCCTAACCCTAACCCTAAGTAAACCTAACCCTAACCCTATCCCTAACACGAAACCTAACTCCAACCCTAAACCTAACCCTAACACTAACCCTAAATATAACCCTAACCCTAACTTAACGCTAACCCTATAACTAACCCTAACTCTTATTCTAATCCTAACACTAACCCTAACCATAACACTAACTCTAAACCTAACACTAACCTTAACCATAACCCCTAACCCTAACAGTAACACTGACTCTAATCATAACCTTGACCTAACCCTAAAACTTACCTTAACCCTAACCCTAACACTAATCCTAACCTTAACACTAACCCTAACAGTAACCCTACCACTAACCATAGCCTAAACCTAACCATAACACAATCCCTAACCATAAACTTACCCTAACCCTAATCCTAACGTAACACTAACCCTAATCCTAACCCTAACCCTAACTCTAACCATAACCCTAACCCTAAAACTAACCCAAACACTAATTCTAAACCTATCACTAACCCTAAACTTAACCATAAATCTTACACTAAACCTAACCCTAATCCTAACATGAACTCTAAGGCTAACCCTAACAATAACCCTGAACCTTACCTTACACCTAACCGTAAACCTAAACCTAACCCTAACAGTAACCCTAACCTAAACCCTAACCCCAAACCTATCACTAACTATAATTATAACCCTAAACCTAACCCTAATCCTAACCATAACATTAACACTAACCTTAACCCTAACCCTTACCTAAACCTAACATTAATTCTAACCCTAAAAATAACAATAACCTTAATCTGAACCCTAACCCGAAACTTAACCTGAACCCTAACACCAACCCTAACACTAAACCGAATTCTAAACCTAACCCTAACCCGAACCCTAACCCTTACATTAAAATTAAACCTAACTCTAAACCTGAAATTAACCCTAATCCTAACCCTAACACTAACCCTAAATTTAAACCTTACAATAACCCTAACCTTAACCCTAACATGAACCCTAAGCCAAACACTAACCCTACCTTAAACCTAACCCTAACCCTATCCTTAGCACAAACCCTAAACCCAAATCTATCCCCAACCCTAACAATAACCCTAACCCTAACCCTTACCCTAACCTAATCCAACCCTAACACTAACCCTAAACCTAACCATACACGAACCCTATGCCAAACGCTAACCCTATCCTTAACCTAACCCTAACTCTATCCTTAACACGAACTCTAAACCCCCCAAAACCCTAACCCTAACCCTAACCCTAAACATAACACTACCCTAAACCTAACCCTAACAGTAACCTTAACACTAACCCTAACCCTAAAACAAACCCTAAAACTATACCTAAAACTAACCCTAACACTAACACTAACACTAACCCTAACCCTAACACTAATTTTAATTCTAAACATAACACAAACCATAACCCTAACACTAACCCTAACCCTAAACCTAACCTAAACCAAAACACAAAACTAAACCTAAAACTAACCCTAAATGTAACACTAACCCTAACCCTAAACATAACACTAACACTGACACTAACCTTAACACTTACCCTAAAATGAACCTTAACCCTAATAAGAACCCTAACCCTAACACTAACCGTAAACCTAACTCTGAACCTAACACCAAAACTAAACATAACCCTTACCCTAACACTAGCCATAACTCTAAAACTAACACTAACCCTAACACTAACCCTAACCCTAACACTAATACTAACCCTAAACCTAACACTAACCCTCAACATAACCCTAAACCTAACCCTACTCCGAACCATAGTCCAAACTCTAAAAGTAACACAAATCCTAACCCAAACCTTAGAACTAAACCTCACCCTAACGCTAACTTTAACACTAAACCAAACCACAATCATAACCCTATCACCCTAAACCTAACAGTAAAACTAACTCTAATCATAACCTAACCCTAACCCTAACCCTAACTTTAACTCTAACACTAACCCCAACCCTAAACCTAACCCTAACCCTAACCGTGACACTTACCCTAACCCTAACACTAACCCTAAACCTAAACCTAAACCTAATCCTAAACCTAACACTAACCCTAACCCTAACTTTAACTCTAACACTAACCCTAGCCCTAACCCTAACCCTAAACGTGACACTAAACCTAACCCTAACCCTAACTCTAAACCTAACACTAATACTCAACATAACCCTAAACCTAACCCTAATCCTAACCATATCCTGAACCGTAAACCTAACACAAACCCTAACCAGTCCCTTAGAACTAAATCTAACCCTAAACCTAACTTTAACACTAAATCAAACAATAACCCTAACTCTAAACCTAACAGTAACACTAACTCTAATCATAACCTAACTCTAACCCTAACACTAACTTTAACTCTAACACTAACCCTAACCCTAACGCTAACCTTAAGAGTGACACTAACTCTAACCCTAACCCTAACACTAACCCTAAACCTAAACCTAATCCTAAACCTAACTCTAACCTTAACCCTAACCCTAACACTAATCTTAACCCTAACCGTAACATAAACCCTAACACTAACTCTAACCCTAACTGTAAACCTAACCCAAACCAAAACACTAACATTAACCCTAATCCTAACACTAAACGTAACACTAACCGTAACCCTATCCCTAACCCTAAACCTAACACTAACCCTAACCCTGACCCTAACACCAAAACTAAAGCTATTACCCTAACACTAACCCTAACACTAAAGCTAATACTAAACCTAACACTAACCCTAAACCTAATCCTAACCCTATCACTAACCATAATTCTAAAACTAAAACAAACACTACCCCTCAAAATAACCCTAAATCTAACCCTAATACTTACCCTAACCCTAAACCTAACTAACTCTAACACTAACCCAAACCCTAACCCGAACTTTATCCCTAACACTATCTTTAACACTAAATCTAACTCAAACCCTAAGTGAAACACTAATCCTTACCCTAATCCTTACCCTATCCCTAACCCTAACACTAACCCTAACCCTAACCAAAAAGTTACACTTAACCCTAACACTAAACCTAGCCCTAACTCTAACATTAACCCTAACCCTAACAATAATGGTAACCCTAACACAAACCCACAACCTAACCCTAAACCTGACACAAAACCTAACCCTACCCTAAACTTAGCACAAACCCTAACCAAAACCAAAACCCTAACCCTATCTGAACCCTAACTCTAACCCTTACTTAACCCTAAACCTAACCCTTACCCTAACACTAACCCTAACCCTAACCCTATCCCTAACCCTAACACTAACCCTAACACTAAACCTAAACCTAACCGTAACACTTACCCTAAACCTAAACCTAACCCTAAGCCTATCTCTAACCTTAAACCTTACACTAACACTAACCCTAACCCTATCCCTAACCCTAACACTAACCCTAACCCTAACCATAACATGAACCCTAACCCTAACCCTAATTCTAAACCTAACACTAAACATAACCAAAAACCTAACTGCAACACTAACACTAACCTTAACCCTAACCCTAAATCTAACCCTAACCATAACCCTAACCCTAACAGAGAACCTAACCCTAACTCTACAATGTATCCTACAACTAACTCGAAACCTAACCATATAACTAACCCTAACCCTAACTCTAACACTATCATTATAACTAAACCTAACCTTAATCCTAATACTAACCCTAACCTTATCCCTATCAGTAACCCTAATCCTAACCCTACTCCTAACCCTAACCCTAACCTTAACCCTTACTTTAACAGTAATCCTAACCCTAAACCTAAAATTAACCCTAACCCTATTCTTAACCTTAACACTAACCCTAACTCTAACTCCAATCCAAGCATAACCCTAACCCTAACACAAACCATAACCCTAACCCTAAACCTAACACACACGCTAAACCTAACACAATTCTAACCGTAACCCTAATCCTAACTCTTAAACTAACCCTAACCTGATCCCTAATCCTAACTCTCACCTTAATTCTGAAACTAGCCCTAACCCTAACCCTAACCCTTACCCTAACACTAACCCTAATCCTTACCTACTCCTAACCAAACTCTAACCCTAATCCTAACACTATCACTAACCCTAACAATAATCTAAACCCTGAACCTAACACTAACGCTAACTTTAACACCAGCCCTAACCATAACACTAACCCTAACACTAACACTAACACTAACCCTAAACTTAACCTTAACCTTAACACTAACCCTAACCATACCCTTAACCCTAACACTAACCCAAACCCTAACCCTAAACCTAACTCTAACCATAATCCTATCATAACCCCAAACTTAACCCTAAAACAAATCCTAACCCTAACCCTAACCCTAACACAAATTATAACCCTAAGCATAACACTAACCCTAACCAAAACACTAACTATAACCCTAACCCTAACACTAAATGTAAAAATAACCCTTACTCTAAACATAACCCTAACATTAACACTAACTGTAACCCTTACCCTAAAACCAACCTTAACCCTAATACTAAACCTAACCCTAACACGAACCCTAACCCTAATCCTAACCCTAACACCAAAACTAAACCTAACCCTTACCCTACCACTATTTCTAACTCTAAACCTTTCTCTAACCCTAACACTAATCCTAACCCTAACCCTATAACTATCGCTAATCCTAACACTCAATCTAACACTAACCCTAACCATACACTAAACCTAATCCTAATCTTAATTTTAACCCTAATACTAACCCTAACACAAACTGTAACCCTAACCTTAACACTAAACCTAACCCTAACTCTAACCTTATCACTAAACCCAACTGCCACCATAACCCTAACCCTAACACTAACCCTAATCCTAACCCTAACTTTAACTCTAACACTAACCCTAAACCTAAACCTCACCCTAACCTTTACCCTAACCCTATGCCTAACACTATCTTTAAGCCTAACTCTAACACAAACCCTAAACCTAACTCTAACCCTAAGCGAAACACTAATCCTAACCCTAAACCTAACCCTTACCTTAACACTAACCCTAACACAAACCGAAAACTTACACTTAACTAACACTAAACCTAACCCTTACCCTAAAGTAGCCCTAACACAAACCCACACCCCAACCTTAAATTTAACACAAACCCTAACCCTAAATCTAAATGTAACAGAAACCCTAACCCAAACCACAACCCTAACCATATCCTAATCTTAACCCTAACCCTTACTTAACCCTAACCCTAACCCTTACCCTAACACTAATCCTAAACCTAACCATAAACCCAACACTTGCCCTAACACTAACCCTAACCATAACCATAATACTAACCCTAACCCTAATTCTAAACCTAACACTAAACCTAACCCTAACCCTAACTGTAACACTAACACTAACCCAGAACCCTAACCATAAATTTAAAAATAAACCTCACCATAACCATAAACCTAACCCTAATTTAACCCTACAATGGACACTAAAACTAACATGAACCCTAACCCTAAAACTCACCCTAACCCTAACCCTAACCCTAACACTAACACTAAAACTAAAGCTAACCCTATCCCTAACACTAACCCCAAAACTAACCCTGTCACTAAACATAATCCTAACCCTACTCCTAAGTCTAATCCTAACCCTAAACTTACTCTAACACCAACCCTATCCCTAACCCTAACACTAACTCTAACTCTACAAATTTAACCCTAACCCTAACCCTAGCCCTAACTCTAACCCTAATCTAACCATAACCCTAACCTAACACATACCCTAACCTTAACCCTAACACAAACCATAACCCTATCCAAAACACTAACCATAACACTAACCCTAACTCTAACCCTAAACCTAAATCTTAAACTAACCCTAACCCTATCTTGATCCCTAACCCTAAATCTCACCCTAATTAAAAATCTAAACCTAATTCTAACCCTAAACCTTACCTTAACACTAACCCTAACCCTAACCCTAAACATAACACTACCGAAACCCTAAGCCTAACCTAACCTTAACACTAACACTGAAACTAACTCTAACCATAACACTAACCCTAAACTTATCAAAAACCCTAACATTATTTCTAACCCTGTCCCTAACCCTAAACCTAACACTAACACTAAATCTAACCCTAATCCTAACATTAACCCTAACAATAACCCTAACCCTAACCATAACATGAACCCTAAACCTAACCCTAAATCTAACCTTAACCCTAAATCTAACCCCAAACCTAACATTAACCCTGAACCTAACCCTAACCAAAACACTAACCTTAACCCTAAATGTAAACCTAACACTTACCCTAACCCTAACCCTAACCATAACCATAACCATAACACTAACCCAAACCCTAAACCTAACCCTAAATCTCAACCTAACACTAACCCTAAACCTAAACCTAACTATAACACTAACACTAACCTTAACCCTAAGCCTAAATCTAACGATAACCCTAACTCCAACCATAAAACTAACCCTAACATTAACCCTAGCTTTAATTCTACAATGAACCCTAAAACTAACACAAACCCTAACCCTAAAACTCACCCTAAACCTAACCCCAACCCTAACACTACCACTAAAACTAAACCTAACCCTATCCCGAAACCTAACTTAAACCTTAACCCTATCAAAAACCCTATTCCTAACCCTACTCCTAACCTTAAGCCTAACATTAAACTTTACCCTAACACTAACCATTCCCTAATTCTAACACTAACACTAACCCTAACCCTAATCCAACTGTAAACCTAACCCTAAACCAAACTCTAACACATACCCCAAC
The DNA here is from genome assembly GCF_047511675.1 of Marmota flaviventris. Classification (NCBI taxonomy): domain Eukaryota; kingdom Metazoa; phylum Chordata; class Mammalia; order Rodentia; family Sciuridae; genus Marmota; species Marmota flaviventris. The sequence goes on from NC_092499.1 coordinate 131,929,746, forward strand.
CCTAAACCTAACACTATTTCTAACCATATCCCTTACCCTAAACCTAATACTAACCCTAACCCTAACCCTAACACTGATCCTAACCCTAAATTTAACACGAACCCTAACCCTTACCCTAACACTAACCCTAACCCTAAATCTAACCCCAAACGTAACATTAACCCTATACCTAACCCTAACCAAAACACTAACCCTAACCCTAACCCTAAACCTAACACTAACATTAACCCTAACCCTAACACTAACACTAAACCTAATCTTAACCCTAACATGAACCCTAAACCTAACCCTAATACTAACCCTAACCCTAACTCTAACCCTAAACCTAACATTAACCCTATACCTAACCCTAACCAAAACACTGACACTAACCCTAAAATTAACACTAAAGGTAACACTAACCCTAAGCCTAAATATAACTCTAACACTAACACTAACACTAACCCTACAATGAACCTTAACCCTAACACGAACCTAATTTTAACACTAACCCTAACCTTAACCCTAACCCTGACCCCAACACTAAAACTAAACTTAAATCTAACCCTAACACTAACCCTAACCCTAACCCTAACCCTAACCCTAACCCTAACCCTAACACTAACCCTAACTCTAACCCTAACCCTATCACAAACCCTAATCCTAACCCTAAAACTAACACTAATGCTAACCGCAACCCAAAACCTAACCCTAATCCTAACTGTAACCATAAACCTAACCCTAACACAAACCCTAAGCATAACCATAGCACTATCCATAACCCTAACCCTAACATTAACACTAAAGCAAACTGCAACCCTAACCCTAACCCTAATCTTAACTGTAACCCTAACCCTAACAATAACCCTAAACCTAACTCTAACTTAAAATCTAACACTAAACCTAATCCTAACAATAACCCTAACCCTAACGCTAACCCTAACACTAACCCTAAACCTCACCCTAAACATAACCCTAACCCTAACACTAACTCTAACTGTAACCCTAACACAAACCCTAAACTTAACTCTAACCCTAAGCGAAACACTAATCCTAACCTTAACACTAAGCCTAAGCCTAAGCCTAAGCCTAAGCCTAAGCCTAACCTTAACCCTGTCCCTAACCCTAACATTAACCCTAAAATTAATCCTAATCCTATACCTTACCCCAACCTAACACTCACCTAATTCAAATGCTAAATCTAACACTAAGGTTTAAGGTAAGGTTTAGGGTTAGAGTTAGGGTTAAACCTATGGTTGGGTCTCTGATTAGGTCTAGGTTTTGGGTTATGTTAGGGCTCTTGTTAGGAATATGGCTAATGGCTAATGTAAGAACTAGGGTTACGATTAGGCCTAGTTTTAGGGTTACATTTAGGGCTAAGTATAGTTTTAAAATTAGGTTTAGGTTTAGGGTGATGTTTTGAACTAGGGTGAGTGTTAGGGTCAGAGTCAGGGTCAGAGTTCATTTTAGTATTAGGGATAGGACTCGAATTAGGGGTAGGCTTGGGTATATATAGGGTTAGGATTTGGTTTAGGTTAAGGGTTAAGGTTAGTTCTATGGCTCAGTTTTGTTTTAGGGCTAAGGGTAAAGTTAAGGGTAGTTTTATGTTTAGTGTTAGTGTTATTGCTAGTGATAGGGTGAGTATAGGCTTAGGGGTAGATTAGAGTTTTGATTAATTCTAGGGTTAGGGCTATGGGTAGGGTTAGAGCTAATGTTAGGGCTAGTGTTCGGGTTATGGTAAAAGAGAGGGTTAGAACTAGAAATAGGGCTAGAGAAAGAGTTAGAGTTAGTCTTTTGGCTAGGTATAGGGTTAGTGTTAGGGATAAATTAGGGCTAAGAATAGGTCTAGGGTTGGTGTTAGGCTTAGGCCTAGGATTAGGGCTATGTTTTTGGATAGGTTTAGGGTTAGTTTTGGGAAAAAAGGATGCCTGTTTGATTTACAGCTCCATTTCCATTTTTACCCATAGAGGTCAAAAGGAAGTGAAACCTTAAAATACAAAGTGTCCATGATAGTGAACCATTGAATTGAGAAGAGCATACCTTGGGAGAATATTAAGGCTAGATTAAAGATTACTCCTGCCCAATATCAAAGATTTGAACAAAACTAACTCTCACACTAAAATTACCTCTAACCCTAGCCCTAGCCCTAACCCTAAACCTAAAACTAACCCTAACGTGATTAGAAAACCAGTGATCCTAGAATTCCCACACTTGGGGAGCCTTGTGGGGCAAGCTAAGTGATGAATCCTACGCAACATCAAACAAATCTGACTAAATAATTATGGGAGGTATTTCAGTACACGCATATTTTTCTGTTTTCTCCTAAATGGCTCAGATAAAGTTATTTTTGCATGCTTAAGCTTAGGTCTACTTTCACAAGGAACATATGAGAGTCCCCACAGAGAACTGATTGAGTGTGTGAAGTTTCAAGCAGTTAGCACAAACCCTGTTAGATTTCCAGCTCCATTAACTTTCCTGTATAGGTCAAAATGAAGTGAAATCTTAAAACACAAAATGTTCCTGACAGCAAACCTGTGAATGGAGAAAGCCTAAACCTGTAGAACAGAGTAAATCTAGCTAAAAGATAAATCCTTCCAAGTATCAAAGAATTTCGAATAAAACTAACTCTAACGCTAACACTAGCTCTAACCCTAGCTCTTCCCCTAACCCTAATTTTTTATGGAACCTTAGATCGTAGAATTTCCAAACTTGGGCAGCCTAGTGGGAAAAGCTAAGAGATGAATGCTGTGCACTATCAAAAAATCTGACCAAATAGTTGATGGAGTATATCACTACATGCATATTTCCGTGTTATCTCCTAAAGGACTCTTGTATAAAGTTGTTTTTACCTGCTTCAGCTTAGGCCTACTGTCACAAGAACAAACCAGAGATTCCCCACAGAGAATGGATGGATTGTGAAGTTTCAAGCAGCTAGCACCAATGCTGTTTGATTTCCAGCTCCATTTGCATTTACCTGAATAGGACAAAATGAACAAAAACTTTAAAATACAACTGTTCCTTACAGTGAACCATTGAACCTAGTGGGACAAAATATGTGGAGTATAGTAATGATAGGAGAAAAATGAATCCTGTCCAGTATCAAAGAAATTTGAACAAAACTAACTCTAACCCAAATACTAGCTCTAACACTACCCCTGACACTAACCTTAACATAAACCCTAACTTGTTTGAAAAAGTGTTGATCTTACAAGTCCCAAACGTGGGAAGCATACTGGACTAAGCTATCAGATGAATCCTATGCAATGTCAAAGAAATAACACAAAATCATCGAGGTGTATTTCAGTTCACACATATTTCTCTGTTTTCTGCTAAAGGGATCTTGGATAAAGTTGTTTTTGCCATCTTCATCTTAGGGCTACTTTCACAAGGAACAAATCAGAGAGTTCCAACAAAGAACTGATTCAGTGTTTGAAGTTTCAAGCAGCTAGCACCAACCCAGTTTGTTTTCAACCTCCATTTTTATTTACCTATATAGGTCAATATGAAGTAAAACCTTAAAATACAGAGTTTCCCTGATAGTGAACCATTGAAATGAGAAGGTCCAAAACCAGAGAGCATATTAAGGCTAGATAAAAGATGACTCCTTCCAAGTATCAAAGAAATTTGAAAAAAACTAACTCTCATACTAACACTACATTTAACCCTATCCCTAACCCTAAACCTAACACTAACTCTAACCTGATTAGAGAACCATTGATCCTAGAAGTCCCACACTTGGAGAGCTTTGTGGGGCAAGCTAAATGATGAGTCCTATGCAATATCAAACAAATCTGTCCAAATAATTATGGGAGGAATTTCAGTGCATGCATATTCCCTGCTTTCTTCTAAAGAGCTCTCAGATAAAGTTGTTTTTGCATGCTTCAGCTTATGCCTACACTCACAAGGAACATACCAGAGTGTCCCCACAAAGAATTGAAGGTGTGTGTACAGTTTCAAGCAGCTAGCATAAACCTTGTTTGATTTACAGGTCTATTTCCATTTACTTGTATAGGTTAAAATGAAGTAAAATGAAAATACTAACTGTTTCTGACACCAAACAGTTGAACCAAAAGGCCTAAATCTGGGAAACAGAGTAAGGTTAAGTTAAAGATGAATCCTGAATTGTATCAAAGAAATTTGAATAAAGTAACTCTAACCCTAACACTACCTCTAAACTGAGCCCTAATCCTGACCCTAAACATTAACATAGCCCTATTCCTAATCCTAACTTTAACCCTAATTTTAACTGTAACCATTGCCCAAACCCTAGCTCTAATTAGGGTTACAGTAAGGGATAAGTTTACGGTTAGTGATATGTTTAGGTTTAGGTTTAGGGTGTTTTTTCCTATTTCTGAATAGGGCTACTTCAAGATGGAACAAAGCATAGAGATAGCACTGAAAACTAATTGAGCGTGTCAAGTTTTGCAGCTAGCACAAAACATGTTCTATTTAGAGTTCCAACTACATTTATCACTCTAGGGGAAAATGAAGTGAAACTAAATATTCAAAGTGTTCCTGTAAACTAACACTTCAAACTAAAAGAACGAAATTGAGGGCCTAAGTGCGAATGGAGTACCAATATTCCTGCCATGTAACAATAAGTTCAGTTGAAAAAATACTTGCTGGGCTGGGGATGTGGCTCAAGCGGTAGTGCACTCGCCTGGCATGCGTGAGGCCAGGGTTCGATCCTCAGCACCACATACAAAGATGTTGTGACTGCTGAAAACTAAAAAATAAATATTAAAATTCTCTCTCTCTCTCTCTCTCTCTCTCTCTCTCTCTCTCTCTCTCTCTCTTTAAAAAAAGAAAAGAAAAAAATATTTGCTGAATTTTCAGTAAATTAGGAGTTCTGTGGAAGCTTGGCAAACACTTTCAAATTAAAGTGTGTTTTTCTTTGCTCTGCTTAGGGCTACTTCAAGAGGGAGCACATCATAGGGAGCACACTGAGAATTAACTGAGTGTGTCAAGTTTCAAGCGGCTAGCACAAAGCATGTTTGATTTAGGGTTCCAAATGTATCTATCCCCATAGGGGAAAATGAAGTGAAAACTAAAAATTCAAATTGATCCTGCAATCAAATGCTTCAACCTAGAAGAATGAAATTTGGGGGGCCAAGTGTGAATGGAGTATCGATCATTTCTACCAAGTATCAACAAGATCAGGTGAAAAAATTTTGCTGAAATTTCAGTAAACATAGAGTTCTGTGGAAGCTTTGCAAACGCTTTCAAATGAGAGTGTTCTATTCCAGCCTCTGCTTCAGGCTACATCAATAGGAAACAAAGCATAGAGATTGCAGAGAGAACTAAATCATTGTGTCAAGTTTCAAACAGTTAGCACAAAGCTAGTTTGATTTAGGGTTCCAACTGTATCTATCCCTATAGGGGAAGTGAAACATAAAAATGAAGTGAAACCTAAAAATTCCAACTGATCCTGCAATCGAATGCTTCAACCTAGAAGAACGAAATTTGGGGGGCCAAGTGTGACTGGAGTACCAATCATTACTGCCAAGTATCATCAAGATAGGGTGAAAAAATACTTGCTGGGATTAGTTCTGTGGAATCTTGGCAAACACTTTCAAATGAAAGTGTTTTTCTCCAGCCTCTGCTTCGGGCTTCTTCAAGATACAACAAAGCATAGAGAGCACAATGAAAACTAATTGAGTGAATCAAGTTTCAAGTAGCTATCAAAAATCATATTTGATGTAGAGTTCCAATTCCATATATGCCTATAGAGGAAAACGAAGTGAAACCTAAAAATTCAAACTGTTCATGAAAACGAATGCTTCAACCTAGAAGAACGAAATTTGGGGGCAAAGTGAGGCTGGAGTTCTGATAATTCCTGCAAAGTATCAACACGATCGTGAGAAAAAAATTTGCTGAGATTTCAGTAAACTAGGTGTTCTGTAGAAGCTTCGCAAATGCTTTCAAATTAAAGTGCTTTTTCCCACCTCTGCTTTTGGCTATTTCAAAGAGGGAACAAAGCCTAGAAAGGGCAATGAGAACTAATTGAGTGTGTCAAGTTTAAAGTAGCTAGCACAAATGGTGTTTGATTTAGATTTCCAAATGCATCTATCCCTAGAGGAGAAACGAAGTGAAACTTAAAATTCAAACTGTTCCTACAATTGAACACTTCAACCTAGCAGAACCAATTTGGCAGGACCAAGTGCACCTGGAGTATGGATCATTCCTGCCTATTATAAAAAAAGATTGGGTGAAAAAATATTTGCTCAGATTTAAGTAAACTTGGAGTTTAGTGGAAGCTTGGCAAATGCTTTCAAATGAAAGTCAATTTTCCTTGACTGTGAAGTGCCTCTGCTTAGGGCTACTGAAAGAGGGAACAAAGCATAGAAAGCACATGGAGAACTAATTTAGTTTGTATAGTTTCAAGCAGCTAGAACAAACCGTGTTTGATTTAGAATTCCAAAAGGGAGTATATCTATAGGGGAAAACAAAGTGAAACCTAAAAATTCAAACTGTTCCTGCAAACGAAAGCTTCAACCTAGGAGAATTAAATTTGGGGAGCCAAGTGTGACTGGAGTACTGATCATTGCTGCCAAGTATCATCAAGATCGGGTGAAAAGATTTTTGCTGGGATTTCAGGAAACTCAGAGTTCTGTGAAAGCTTGGCAAACACTTTCAAATGAAAGTGTTTTTTCCTCACCTCTGCATAGGGCTACTGAAAGAGGGAACAAAGCATAGAAAGCATACTGAGAAATAATTTTTTGAGAAGTTTCAAGCACCTAACACAAACCGTGTTTGATTTAGAGTTCCAAATACATCTCTCCCTACCGGGAAAATAAAGTGAAACCTAAAAATTCAAACTGTTCCTGCAAATGAACGCTTCAACCTAGAAGAACTAAATTTGGGGGGCCAAGTGTGACTGGAGTACTGATTATTATGGCCAAGTATCATCAAGATCAGGTGAAAAAAAATATTGGCTGGAATTTCAGGAAAAATGGAGTTCTGAGGAAGCTTGGCAAACACTTTAAATGAAAGTGATTTTCCTTGACTAACAAATGCCTCTGCTTAGGGCTACTTCAAGAGGGAACAAAGCATACATTTTGCAGTGAGAAATAATTGAGTGTGTCAAGATTCAAGCAGCTACCACAAACCGTGTTTCATTTAGAGTTCCAAATGGGACTACACCTATAGGGGAAAATGAAGTGAAACCTAAAAATTTACAGTGTTCCTGTAAACGAACGCTTTAACCTAGAAGTATGAAAACTGGGAAGCCAAGTGCAGCTGGAGTACTGATGATTCCTGCAACATATCAACAAGATCAAGTGAAAAAATATTTGCTGAGATTTCAGTAAACTCGGAGTACTGTGGAAGCTTGTCAAATACTTTCAAATGAAAGTGTTTTTTCCTTGCCTCTGCTTAGGGCCACTGCAAGAGGGATCAAAGCATAGACAGCACAAGGAGAACGAATTCAATGTGTCAAATTTCAAGCAGCTAGCAGAAACCGTGTTTTTTAAGAGTTCCAAATGGGAGTATACCTATAGGAAAAAACGAAATGAAAACCAGAAATTCAAAGTGTACCTACAAACGAACGCTTCAACCTAGAAGAACAAAATTTGGGGTCCAAAGTGAGAATGCAAAACCGATCATTCTTGCCAAATATCAACAAGATGGGGAGAAAAAAAAATTTGTTGAGATTTCTCTAAAGTTGGAATAGTGTGAAAGCTTGGCAAACGTTATCAAATGAAAGTGTTTCTTTCATTGCCTCTGCTTAGGGCTACTTCAAAACACATCAATGAAAGGAGAGCACACTGAGAACTAATTGAGTGTATAAAGTTTCAAGCAGGTAGAACAAAGCTTGTATGATTTAGAGTTCAAACTACATCTCTCTCTTTTGAAGAAAACAAAGTGAAACCCAAATATTCAAACTGTTTCTGCAAACGAATGCTTCAACCTAGAAGAACTCAGTTTTTGGGGGGGGGAGTGGTACTGGTGTACTGATCGTTACCACCAAGTATCATCAAGATTGGGTGAAAAAATATTTGCTGGGATTTCAGGAAACTCGGAGTTCTGTGGAAACTTGGCAAACGCTTTCAAATGATACTGTTTTTTTAATTGCCTCTGCTTAGGGCTACTGCAAGAGGGAAAAAAGCACAGAGAGTGAACTGAGAGCTAATTTAGTTTGTAAAGTTTCAAGCAGCTAGCACAAAACATGTTTGATTTAGAGTTCCAACTGAATCTATCTGTATAGGGAAAAATAAAGTGAAACCTAAAAATTCAAACTGTTCCTACAATGTCACACTTCAACCTATAAGAAGAAAATTTGGGGGGCCAAATGCTACTGGAGTACCAATCTTTACCACCAAGTATTATCAAGATCAGTTCAAAAAAATTTTGCTGGTATTTCAGGAAACTTGGAGTTCCGTGGAAGCTTGGCAAACGCTTTTAAATGAAAGTGTTTTTCCCTTGCTTCTGCTTAGGGCTACTGCAAGAGGGAACAAAACATAGAGAGTGCACTGAGAATTAATTCAGTGTGTCAAATTTCAAGCAGCTAGCAAAAACCTTGTTTGATTTGGAGTTCCAACGGTAAGTATACCTATAGGGGAAAATGAAGTAATACCTAAAAATACAAAGTGTTCCTGCAAACGAACGAATTAACATAGAAAGACGATATTTGGGGAGCCATGTGCAGCGGGGGTACTGATGATTCCTGCAATGTATCAACAAGATCTGGTGAAAAAATATTTGCTGGGATTTCAGGAAACTCGGAGTTCTGTGGAAGCTTGGCAGAGGCTTACAAATGAAAGTGATTTTTCCTTGCCTCTGCTTAGTGCTACTGCAAGAGGGAACAGAGCATAGAGAGCACACTGATATTTAATTGAGTGTGTCAAGTTTCAAGCTGCTAGCACAAACAGTATTTCATTTATAGTTCTAACTGCATCTATCTACAAGGGAAAACAAAGTGAAACATAAAAATTCAACGTGTTCCTCTAAATAAACTCTTCAACATGAAAGAACAAAATTTTGGGGGGCCAAGTGTGACTGGAGTACCAATCATTACCGCCAAGTATCAACAAGATCAAATGAAAAAATATTTGCTGAGATTTCAGTAAACTCGAGTTCTGTAGAAGCATGGCAAACACTTTCAAATCATAGTGTTTATTCCTTGCCTCTGCTTGGAGATACTGCAAGAAGGAAAAAAAAAACATAGAGTGCACAGAAAATTAATTTAGTTGTAAAGTTTCAAGCAGCTAGCCCAAACCGTGTTTCATTTAGAGTTCCAACTGTATCTATCCCCATAGGGGAAAATGAAGTGAAACCTCAAATTTCAATGTTTTCCTGCAAAGGAACACTTTAACTTAGAAGTACAAAATTTGGGGAGCCACGTGCGGCTGGATTACTGATGATTTCTGCAACATATTAACAAGATCGGGTGAAAAAATATTTGCTGTGATTTCAGGAAACTCTGAGTTCTGTGGAAGATTGACAAATGCTTTCAAAAGAAAATGTTTTTCCCCATTCTCTTCTTAGGGCTACTGCAAGAGGGAAGCAAGTATAGAGAGTGCACTGAGAACTTATTGAATGTATCTAGTTTCAATCAGCTAGTAGAAATGGTGTTTGATTTAGAGTTCCAACTGCATCTCTCCCTATTGGGGAAAACAAGTGAAATCTAAAAATTCAAACTGTTCCTGCAAACGAATGCTTCAACCTAGAAGAATGAAATTTGAGGAGCCAGGTGTGAGAGGAGTATCAATCATTACGGCCACATATCAAAAAGATCGGGTGAAAACAATACTTGTTCGGATTTCAGGAAACTCGGAGTTCTGTGGGAGCTTGGCAAACGCTTTCAAATGAAAGTGATTATTTCCTTGACTGACAAGTGCCTCTGCTTAAGGGTACATCAAGAGGGAACAAAGCATAGAGTGCACACTGAGAACGAATTCAGTGTGTCAAGTTTCAAGCAGCTAGCAAAAACCGTGTTTGATTTAGAGTTCCAGCTGGGAGTATACCTATAGGGGAAAACAAAGTGAAACCTAAAAATACAAAGTGTTCCTGCAAGTGAACACTTTCATGTAGAAGTACGATATTTGGGGAGCCATGTGTGGCTGGGGTACTGATGATTCCTGCAACGTATCAACAAGGTACAGTGAAAAAATATTTGCTGGGATTTCAGGAAACTTGGTGTTCTGTGGAAGTTTGGCAAAGGCTTTCAAATAAAAGTGTTTTTTGCTTTCCTGTGCTTAGATCTACTGCAAGAGGAAATAAAGCATAGAGAGCACACTGAGAACTAAATCAATGTCTCAAATTTCAAGCAGCTAACATAAACCCTGTTGGATTTAGAGTTCCAACTGCATCTATCCCTATAGGAGAAAATGAAGTGAAACCAAAAATTTCAAAGTGTTCTTGAAAACGAATGCTTCAACCGAGAAGAACTAAATTTGAGGAGCCAAGTGTGAGAGGAGTATGGATCATTATGGCCAAGTATCAAAAATATCAGGTGAAAACAATATTTGCTCATATTTCAGGAAACTCGGAGTTCTGTGGAAGCTCGGCAAATGCTTTCAAATAAAAGTGATTTTTTCCTTGACTGAAAAGTGTCTCTGCCTAAGGGTATTTAAGAGGGAACAAAGCATACACAGTGCACTGAGAACTAATTGAGTGTGTCAAGTTTCAAGTAGGTAGCACAAAACATGTTTGGTTTAGAGTTCCAAATGGGAATATACCTATAGGTGAAAACTAAGTGAATACTAAAAATTCAAGTGTTCCTGCAAATGAGTGCTTTAACCTATAAGTATAAAATTTGCAAGCCAATTTAGGCTGGAGTACCCACGATTCCTGCAACATATCACCAAGATCAGGTGAAAAAATATTTGGTGAGATTTCAGTAAATTCAGAGTTCTGTGGAAGCTTGGCAAACGCCTTCAAAAGAAATTATTGTTTCCCTGCATCTCCTTTGGGCTACTCCAAGAGGGGACAAAGCATAGAGAGTGCACTTAGAACTAATTTAGTTTGTAAACATTCAAGCAGCTAGCACAAGCTGTGTTTGATTTCAACTTCATCTCTTCCTATAGGGGAAAACAAAGTGTAACATAAAAATTCAAACTGTTCTGGCAAACGGAAGCTTCAACCTAGAAAGACTAAATTTGGGGTCCAAGTGCGACAGATCATTACTGCCAAGTATCATCAAGATCGGGTGAAAAAATTCTTGCTGTGATTTCACTAAAGACGGAGTTCTGTGGAAGCTTGGCAAATGCTTTCAAATAAAAGTGATTTTTTCTTGAATGACAGGTGCCTCTGCTTAAGGATACATCAAGAGGGATCAAATCTTAGAGAGCGCACTGAGAACTAATTGAGTGTGTCAAGATTCAAGCAGCTAGCAAAAACCGTGATTGATTTAGAATTCCAAATGAGAGTATACCTATAGGTGAAAACTAAGTGAAACCTAAAATTTCAAAATGTTCCTGCAAACGAACACATTAACATTGAAGTATAAAATTTGGGGAGCTAAGTGTGGCTGGAGTGCTGACGATTCCTGGAAAGTATCAACAAGATTGGTTAAAAAATATTTGCTGAGATTTCAGTAAACTCGGAGTTCTGTGGAAGCATGGCAAACGCTTTCAAATGAAAGTGTTTTTTCCTTGCTTCTGCTTAGGGCTACTGCAAGAAGGAATAAAGCATAGAGAGTGCAGTGAAAATTAGTTTAGATTGTAAAGTTTCAAGCAACTAGTCCAAACCATGTTTCATTTAGAGTTCCAACTGTATCTATCACCATAGGGGAAAATGAAGTGCAACCTCAAATTTCAAAGTTTTCCTGCAAAGGAATGCTTTAACCTAGAAGTACGAAATTTGGGGAGCCCAGTGTGGCTAGAATACTGATGATTCCTGCAACATATTAACAAGGTCGGGTGAAAAAATATTTGCTGTGATTTCAGGAAACTCGGAGTTCTGTGGAAGTTTGGCAAATGCTTTCAAATGAAAGTGTTTTTCCTTATCCTCTGCTTAGGGCTACTTCAAGAGGGAACCAACTATAGAGAGTGCACTGAGAAATTATTGAGTGTATCAAGTTTCAATCAGCTAGCAGAAAAGGTGTTTGATTTAGAGTTACAATTGCATGTCTCGCTATAAGGGAAAAGGAAGTGAAATCTAAAAATTCAAACTGTTCCTGCAAACGAATGCTTCAACCTAGAAGAACGAAATTTGGGGTGCCAAGTGCGAGAGGTATCAATCATTAGGGCCAAGCATCAAAAAGTTCGTGTGAAAAAAATATTTGCTCAGATTTCAGGAATCTCGGAGTTCTGTGGAAGCATGGCAAATGTTTTCAAATGAAAGTGATTTTTCCTTGACTGACAAGTGCCTCTGTTTAGGGCTACATTAAGAGGGAACAAAGCATAGAGATCACATTGAGAACTAATTCAGTGTGTCAAGTTTTAAGTAGCTAGCAAAAACCGTGTTTGATTTTGGGAGTATATCTAAGGGGGAAAACAAAGTGAAACCTAAAATTTCAAAGTGTTCCTGTAACCGAACAATTTAACCTAGAAGAATGAAATTTGGGGAGCCAAGTGCAGCTGGAATACCGAACATTCTTTGAATGTATCAAGAAGATTGGGTGAAAAAATATTTGCTGAGATTTCAGTACACTCGGAATTCTGTGGAAGCTTGGCAAACGCTTTCAAATAAAAGAGTTTTTTGCTTTCCTGTGCTTAGAGCTACTGCAAGAGAAAACAAAGCTCAGAGACTGCACTGAGAACTAAATGGATGTCTCAAATATCAAGCAGCTAGCAGAAACCCTTTTGCATTTGGAGTTCCAACTGCATCTATCCCTATAGGGGAAAAGGAAGTGAAACCTAAAATTTCAAAGTGTTCCTGAAAATGAAAGCTTCAACCTAGAAGAACTAAATTTGGGGAGCCAAGTGCAACTGGAGTACTGATCAAGAAGGAACAAAGCATAGAGACCACACTGAGAACTAATTGAGTGTGTCAAGCTTCAAGCAGCTAGCACAATCCCTGTTCAATTTAGAGTTCCAACTGCATCTATCTGCATAAGGGAAAACGAAGTGAAACTTAAAATTCAAAGTGTTCCTGCAAAGGAACTCTTCAACCTGAAAGAATGAAATTTTGGGGGTCCAAGTGTGACTGGAGTACTGATCATTACCACCAAGTATCAACAAGATCGTGTCAAAAATTATTTGCTGGGATTTCAGGAAACTCGGAGTTCTGTGGAAGCTTGGCAAACACTTTCAAATGAAAGTGATTTTTCCTTGACTGAAAAGTGTCTCTGCCTAAGGGTATTTAAGAGGAAAGAAAGCATAGAGAGTGCACTGAGAACAAACTGAGTGTGTCAAGTTTCAAGCAGGTAGCACAAACCATGTTTGGTTTAGAGTTCCAAATGGGAATATACTTATAGTCAAAAACAAAGTGAAAACTAAAAATTCAAAGTTTTCCTGCAAACGAACGCTTTAAATAAGTATAAAATTTGCAAGCCAAGTTCAGCTGGAGTACCCAAGATTCCTGCAACGTATCAACAAGATCAGGTTAAAAAATATTTGGTGAGATTTTGTAAACTCGGAGTTCTGTGGAAGCTTGGCAAACGCTCTCAAATGAAATTGTTCTTTCTCTGCATCTTTCTTGGGCTACTTTAAGAGGGAACAATGCATAGAGAGTGCACTTAGAACTAATTTAGTTTGTAAAGTTTCAAGCAGCTAGCACAAGCTGTGTTTGATTTCAACTTCATCTCTCCTTATAGGGGAAAACAAAGTGAAACCGAAAATTTCAAACTGTTCTGGCAAAGGGAAGCTTCAACCTGGAAGATCTACATTTGGGGTCCAAGTGCGACAGATCATTACCACCAAGTATCATCAAGATCAGGTGAAAAAGTTCTTGCTGGGATTTCACTAAAGTCGGAGTTCTGTGAAAGCTTGGCAAATGCTTTCAAATGAATATCATTTTTCCTTGACTGACAAGTGCCTCTGCTTAAGGGTACAACAAAAGGAAACCAAGCATAGAGAGTGCACTGAGAACTAATGGAGTGTTTCAAGATTCAAGCTGCTAGCAAAAACCGTGTTTGATTTAGAGTTCCAAATTGAAATATACCTATAGATGAAAATGAAGTGAAACCTAAAAATTCAAAGTGTTCTTGCAAACAAACACTTTAACCTTGAGGTACGAAATTTGGGGAGCTAAGTGCGGCTGGAGTACTGATGATTCCTGGAAAGTATCAACAAGACCGGGTTAAAAAATATTTGCTGAGATTTCAGTAAACTCAGAGTTCTTTAGAAGCATGGCAAACACTATCAAATGAAAGTGGTTTTCCATTGCCACTGCTTAGGGCTACAGCAAGAATGAAAAAAACATAGAGAGTGAACTGAAAACTAACTTAATTTGTAAAGATTCAAGCAGCTGGCACAAACTGTGTTTGATTTAGAGTTCCAACTGTATCTATCACTATAGGGGAAAATGAAGTGAAACCTCAAATTTCAAAGTTTTCCTGCAAAGGAATTCTTTAACAAAGAAGTATGAAATTGGGGAGCCAAGTGCCACTGGATTACTTATGATTCCTGAAAATTATTAACAAGATTGGGAGAAAAAATATTTACTGTGATTTCAGGAAACTCAGAGTTCTGTGGAAGCTTGGCAAATGCTTTCAAATGAAAGTGTTTTTCCCCATCCTCTTCTTACGGCTACTTCAAGAGGGAACCAACTATAGAGAGTGCACTGAGAAATTATAGAGTGTATCAAGTTTCAATCAGCTAGCAGAAATGGTGTTTGATTTAGAGTTCCAACTGCATCTCTCCCTAAAGGGGAAAACAAAGTGAAATCTAAAAATTCACACTGTTCCTGCAAACGAATGATTCAACCTAGAAGAACAAAATTTGGGGGGCCAAGTGCAAGGGGAGTATCCGTCATTATGGCCAAGTATCAAAAAGATGAGGTGTAAAACATATTTTCTCTGATTTCAGGAACCTTGGAGTTCTGTGGAAGCTTGGCAAATGCTTTCAAATGAAAGTGATAATTTCCTGGACTGACAAGTGCCTCTGCTTAAGGGTACATCAAGAGGGAACAAAGCATAGAGAGAGCACTGAGAACTAATGGAGTGTGTCAAGTTTCAATCCGCTAGCAATAACCGTGATTGATTTAGAGTTCCGATTGGGAATATACCTATAGGTGAAAATGAAGAGTAACCCAAAAAATTCAAAGTGTTCTTGCAAACGAACACATTAACCTTGAAGTACAAAATTTGGGGTGCTAAGTGCAGCTGGAGTTCTGATGATTCCTGGATAGTATCAACAACATTGGGTTAAAAAATATTTGCTGAGACTTCAGTAAAGTCGGTGTTCTGTGGAAGCATGGCAAATGCTTTCAAATGAAAGTGTTTTTTCCTTGCCCCTGCTAGGACTACTGAAAGAAGGAAAAAAGCATAGAGATCACACTGAAAACTAATTTAGTTTATAAACTTTCAAGCAGCTAGCACAAACCGTGTTTGATTTAGAGTTCCAAGTGTATTTACCCTATAGAGGAAAATGAAATGAAACCTCAAATTATGAAGTTTTCCTGCAAAGGAACGCTTTACCCTAGAAGTAACGAAATTGGGGGAGCCAAGTGCAGCTCCAGTACTGATGATTCCTGCAACGTATAAACAAGATCAGGTGAAAAAATATTTGCTTGGATTTCAAGAAACTCGAAGTTCTGTATAAGCTTGCAAACGCTTTCAAATGAAAGTGTTTTTCCCCATCTGCTGCTTAGGGCTGATTCAAGAGGGAAGCAAGTATAGACAGCACACTCAGAACTTATTGAGTGAATCAAGTTTCAATCAGCTAGTAGAAATGTTGTTTGATTTAGAGTTCCAACTGCATCTCTCCCTAAAGGGGAAAACGAAGTGAAATCTAAAAATTCAAACTCTTCCTGCAAGCAAACACTTCAACCTAGAAGAACGAAATTTGGGGTGCTAAGTGTGAGAGGAGTATGGATCATTAGGGCCAAGTATCAAAAAGATTGGGTGAAAATAAAATTTGCTCGGATTTCAGTAACCTCGGAGTTCTGTGGAAGCTTGGCAAATGCTTTCAATTGAAAGTGATTTTTCCTTGACTGACAAGTGCCTCTGCTTAGGGATACTTTAAGAGGGAACAAAGCACATTGATCACATTGAGAACTAATTCAGTGTGTCAAGTTTCAAGCAACTAGCAAAAACCATGTTTGATTTAGAGTTACAACTGGGAGTATACCTATAGGGGAAAACGAAGTGAAACCTAAAAATTCAAAGGGTTCCTGCAAATGAACAATTTAACCTGAAGAATGAAATCTGGGGAGCCAGTGTGGCTGGAATACCTATCATTCCTTGAATGTATCAAGAAGATCGGGTGAAAGAATATTTGCTGAGATTTCAGTACACTCAGAGTTCTGTGGAGACTTGGCAAATGCTTTCAAATAATTTTTTTTTTTTTTGCTTTCCTGTGCTTAGAGCTACTGCAAGGGAAAACAAAGCATAGAGAGGACACTGAGACTAAATGGATGTCTCTAATACCAAGCATCTAGCCAAAACCCTGTTGGATTTAGAGAGTTCCAAATGCATCTATCTGCATAGGGGAAAACAAAGTGAAACCCAAAATTTTAAACTGTTACTGCAAAGGAACACTTCAACCCAGAAGAAGGAAATAGGAGGGGCCAAGTGCTACTTGAGTACCAATCTTTACCACCAAGTATTATCAAGATCGGGTCAAAAAATTTTTGTGAGATTTCAGGAAACTTGGAGTTGGGTGGAAGCTTGGCAAACCCTTTTAAATGAAAGTGTTTTTTTTTTCTTGCCTCTGCTTAGGGTTACTGCAAGAGGGAACAAAGCATATAGAGCACACTAAGAATTAATTCAGAGTGTCAAATTTCAAGCAGCTAGCAAAACTGTGTTTGATTTAGAGTACCAACTGGGAGTATACCTATAAGGGAAAACAAAGTGAAACCTAAAAATACAAAGTGTTCCTGCAAGCAAACGCTTTCATGGAGAAGTACGATACTTGGGGGGACAAGTGTGGCTGGGGTACTGATGATTCCTGCAACATATCAATAAGGTCTGGTGAAGAAATATTTGTTGGGATTACAGGAAACTCGGAGTTCTGTGGAAGTTTGGCAAACACTTTCAAATGAAAGTGATTTTTCTTGCCTCTGGGAGAGTACTGAGTACTAATCGAGTGTGTCAAGGTTTAAGCAGCTAGCACAAAACTTGTTTGATTCAGAGTTCCAACTACATCTCTCCCTATAGCAGAAAATGAAGTGAAACTTAAAAATTCAAACTGTTCCTGCAAACGAACTCTTCAACCTAGAAGAACTAAATTTAGGGGGCCAAGTGCGACTGGAGTATCCATCATTAACACCAAGTATCATCAAGATGATGTGAAAAAATATTTGCTGGGATTTCAGGAAACTCAGAGTTCTGTGGAAGCTTGGAAAATTCTTTCAAAAGAAAGTGTTTTTCCCCATCCTCTGCTTAGGGCTACTCTAAGAGGGAAGCAAATATAGAGAGTGCACTGAGAACTTTTTGAGTGTATCAAGTTTCAAACAGCTTGCAGAAATGGTGTTTGATTTAGACTTCCAACTACATCTCTCCCTATTGGGGAAAACAAGTGAAATCTAAAAATTCAAACTGTTCCCGCAAATGAACGCTTCAATCTAGAAGAATGAAATCTGGGGGGCCAAGTGCGAGAGGAGTATCGATCATTATGGCCAAGTATCAAAAAATCGGGTGCAAACAATATTTGCTCGGATTTCAGGAAACTCGGAATTCTGTTGAAGCTTGGCAAACGCTTTCAAATGAAAGTGATTTTTTCCTTGACTGACAAGTATCTCTTCTGAAGCGTATATCAAGAGGGAACAAAGCTTAGGGAGCACACTGAAAACTAATTCAGTATGTCAAGTTTCAAGCAGCTAGCAAAAACTGTGTTTGATTTAGAGTTCCAACTGGGAGTATACCTATAGGGGAAAATGAAGTGAAACTTAAAAATTCAAAGGGTTCCTGCAAACGAACAATTTAACCTAGAAGAAAGAAATTTGTGGAGCCAAGTGTGACTGGAATACCGATCATTCCTTGAATGTATCAAGAAGATCGGGTGAAAGAATATTTGCTGTGATTTCAGTACACTCGGAGTTCTTTGGAAGCTTGGCAAACGGTTTCGAAGAAAAGTGTTTTTTGCTATCCTGTGCTTAGAGCTACTGCAAGAGTGAACAAAGCTCAGAGACCTCACTGAGCACTAAATGGATGTCTCAAATATCAAGCAGCTAGAAGAAGCCCTGTTGGATTTAGAGTTCCAACTGCATCTATCTGTATAGGGGAAAACAAAGTGAGACCCAAAACTTTAAACTGTTGCTGCAAAGGAACGCTTCAACCCAGAAGAAGGAAATATGGGGGGCCAAGTGCTACTTGCATACCGATCTTACCACCAAGTATTATCAAGATCGGGTCAAAAAATTTTTGCTGAGATTTCAGGAAACTTGGAGTTCTGTGGAAGCTTGGCAAACACTTTTAAATGAAAGTGTTTTCTTCTTGCCTCTGCTTAGGGCTACTGCAAGAGGGAACAAAGCATAGAAAGTGCACTAAGAATTAATTCAGAGTGTCAAATTTCAAGCAGCTAGCAAAAACCGTGTTTGATTTAGAGTACCAACTGGGAGTATACCTATAAGGGAAAAGGAAGTGAAACCTAAAAATACAAAGTGTTCCTGCAAGTGAATGCTTTCATGTAGAAGTACGATATTTTGGGAGCCATGTGTGGCTGGGGTACTGATGATTCCTGCAATGTATCAACAAGGTACCGTAAAAAAATATTTGCAGGGATTTCAGGAAACTCAGAGTTCTGTGGAAGTTTGGCAAACGCTTTCAAATGAAAGTGATTTTTTCTTGCCTTTGAGAGAGCACTGAAAACTAATGCAGTTTGTCAATGTTTATGCAGCTAGCACAAACCTTGTTTGATTTAGAATTCCAACTGCATCTCTCCCTGTAGCAGAAAATGAAGTGAAACTTAAAAATTCAAACTGTTCCTGCAAACGAACACGTCAACCTAGAAGAACAAAATTTAGGGGGCCATGTACGACTGGAGTATCGATCCTTAACACCAAGTATCATCAAGATCGTGTGAAAAAATATTTGCTGGGATTTCAGAAAACTTGGAGTTCTGTGGAAGCTTGGCAAAGGCTTACAAATGAAAGTGATTATTTCTTGCCTCTTCTTAGATCTTCTGCATGAGGGAATAATTCCTAGAGAGTGCACTGACAACTAATTCAATGTATCAAGTTTCAAGCAGCTAGCACAAACCGTGTTTGATTTAGAGTTCCAACTGCATCTCTCCCTATAGGTGAAAACAAAGTGAAACTTAAAAATTCAAACAGTTTCTGCAATCCAGCACTTCAACCTTGAAGAACTAAATTTGGGAAGCCAAATGCGACTGGAGTAGGGATCATTACCACCAAGTATTATCATTCGGGTGAAAAAATATTTGGTGTGATTTAAGGAAACTCGGAGTTCTGTGGAAGCTTGGCAAATGCTTTCAAATGAAAGTGATTTTTCCTTGCCTCTGCTTAGTGCTACTGAAAGAGGGAGCAGAGCATAGAGAGCACACTGAGATTTAATTGAGTGTGTCAAGTTTCAAGCTACTAGCACAAAAAAACAGTATTTCATTTAGAGTTCCAACTGCATCTATCTATAAGGGAAAACAAAGTGAAACCTAAAAATTTAAAGTGTTCCTGCAAATGAACTCTTCAACCTGAAAGAATGAAATTCTGGAGGGCCAAGTGCGACTGGAGTACCGATCATTACCGCCAAGTATCAACAAGATCCGGTGAAAAAATATTTGCTGAGATTTCAGTAAACTCGGAGTTCTGTGGAAGCATGGCAAACATTTTCAAATGAAAGTGTTTATTCCTTGCCTCTGTTTAGGGATACTGCAAGAAGGAAAAAAGCATAGAGAGTGCACTGAAAATTAATTTAGATTGTAAAGTTTCAAGCAGCTAGTACAAACTGTGTTTGATTTAGAGTTACAACTGTATCTATCCCTACTGGGGAAAATGAAGTGAAACCTCAAATTTCAATGTATTCCTGAAAAGGAACGCTTTAACCTAGAAGTACGAATTTTGGGGAGCCATGTGCAGCTGGAGTACTGATGATTCCTGCAACGTATTAACAAGATCGGGTGAAAAAATACTTCCTGGGATTTCAGGAAACTCGGAGTTTTGTGGAAGCTTGGCAAATGCTTTCAAATGAAAGTGTTTTTCCCCATCCTCTGCTTAGGGCTACTTCAAGAGAGAACCAAGTATAGAGAGTGCACTGAGAACTTATTGAGTGTATCAAGTTTCAATCAGCTAGCAGAAATTGTGTTTGATTTAGAGTTTCAAGTGCATCTCTCCCTATTGTGGAAAACAAGTGAAATCTAAAAATTCATACTGTTCCTGCAAACGAATGTTTTAACCTAGAAGAATAAAATTTGGGGGTCCAAGTGTGAGAGGAATATCGATCATTATGGCCAAATATCAAAAAGATTGGGTGAAAATAATATTTTCTCAGATTTCAGGAAACTTAGAGTTCTGTGGAAGCTTGGCAAACGCTTTCAAATGAAAGTGATTATTTCCTTGACTGGCAAGTGCCTCTGCTTAAGGGTACATCAAGAGGGAACAAA
Source organism: Marmota flaviventris (assembly GCF_047511675.1). Lineage (NCBI taxonomy): Eukaryota > Metazoa > Chordata > Mammalia > Rodentia > Sciuridae > Marmota > Marmota flaviventris. Next base: position 131,950,328 of record NC_092499.1, read on the forward strand.
GCATAGAGAGCACACTGAGAATGAATTCAGTGTGTCAGATTTCAAGCAGCTAGCAAAAACCGTGATTGATTTTGAGTTCCAACTGTGAATATACCTGTAGGGGAAAACGAAGTGAAACCGACAAATTCAAAGTGTTCCTGGAAACGAACGCTTTAACCTAGAAGCACGAAATTTGGGGAGACTAGTGCAGCTGGAGTACTGATGATTCCTGCCCAGTATCAACAAGATCGTGTGTAAAAATATTTGCTGAGATTTCAGTAAACTCGGAGTTCTGTAGAAGCTTGGCAAATGCTTTCAAAGGAAAGTGTTTTTTTTTCCAGCCTCTGCTTTAGGCTACTTCAGGAGGGATTGGGTGTGTTCAGAACTATGTTTAGAGCTATGTTCAGATAGGCTTATGTTTAGGGTAAAGGATAGGTTAGGACTAGGGTTATGGTTAGGATTAGGGCTACTGTTAGGTTTAGGGTAAGGTCTAGGGATAGTGTTAGTGTTAGTTTTAGGGTATGTGTTAGTGTTTGAGATATGGTTAGGGCTATGGCAACGATTAGGGTTAGAGTCATATCTAGGTTTAAGATCAGGGTTAAGTTTAGGGCTAGGGTTATTATTAGGGTTAGGGTTTTTTTAGGGTAATGTATAGGGTTATATCTAGAGTTAGGGCTAGGAATATGGTGAGGATTTATTCTAGGGTTAGGTTTAGAGTTAGGGCCAGTTTTAGGGTTAGAGTTAGGTTTAGGGTAATAGTTAGGGTTAGGCTTAGGGATTTAATGAGTTCTAGGGCTCAGTTTAGGGCTAGGTTTTGGGTTTGGTTAGGGCTAGGATTAGGACTACGGCTAATGTAAGAACTAGAGTTATGTTTAGGGCTACTTTTATGGTTACAGTTAGGGCTAGTTCTAGTTTTAGGAGTAGGTATACTTTTAGATTGATGTTAGAGCTAGGGTTAGTGTAAGGTCAGAGTCAGGCTCAAGGTTAGTTTTAGGGTTGGGTTAGGGCTGGAGTTAGGGCTAAGGTTAGGGCTAGGTGTAGGGTTAGGTTTTGGTTTAGATTAAGGGTTAGGTTTAGGGCTATGGTTTTGTCTTAGGGCTTGAGCTAGATTAGGGCTAGTTTTAGGGTTAGGGTTAGGGTTAGTGTTAGGGCTAATGTTAGTGTGAGGTTTAGGCTTCGGGTTAGGGTTGGGTCTAGATTTAAAGCTAGGATTAGGGCCACGTTTTGTGTTAGATTTAGGGCAAGAATTAGTGCTAGGACTGATATCAGGTCTAGGTTTATAGTTAGTGATATTTTTAGGGTTAGTTTTATGGCTAGATCAAATTAAAGTGTTACATTTAGGGAAATGGTCAGATTAAGAGCTGGGGTATTATTAGTGTCAGGGTCATGCCTCGGGTTTGAGTTAGGTTAAGGTTTAGGGTTAAGGCTCGAATTAGCATTAAGGTTAGAATTAGGGTTATGGTAATGGATAGTGTTATGTTTAGGGTTCAGGTAAGGTTTAAGGCAATGGATAAGGTTAGTGTTTGTCATAGGTTTAGGGTTAAGCCTAGGGTTAGCATTAGGGATATGGTTATCTTTAGGGTAATTTATTGGGTTAGACCTAGGGTTAGGGCTAGGGTAATTGTTAGGATTAGGGCTAGAGTTAGGGTTAGGGTCAGGGTTAGGGTGAGGGTTACACTTAGGATTAGGTTTAGGTTTAGGGTTAGGGTTTGAGCTACAATTTTTGCTATGGCTTAGGTTAATTTGTGGTTTGGTCTAGGGTTATGGTCATGGTTAGTGTTATGGTTAGGGCTATGGTTATCATTAGGGTTAGGATAATAGGTTTAGATGTCAGGATAAAGATAGTGTTTGGTTTAGGTTAGTGTTAGATTTGGGTTTAGGTTTAGGGTAAAGGTTTGAGCTAGCTTAGATTTAGGGTTAGGGTTAGTTCACTGTTAGTTCTAGGAGTAGGTTTATGTTTAGGGTTAGGGTAGGTTTAGCTTTAGGTCTAGTGTTATCATTAGGCTTAAGTTTATGGTTAGGGTAATGGGTAGGGTTCAAGATAGGGTTAGGGCTAAGGTTAAGGTTAGGATTAGGGCTAGGGTTAGGATTAGGGTTAGGCCAAAGGTTAGGGTTAGGGTTAGGTTAAGTGTAAGGGTTAGGGATTGATCTAGGTTAGGGCTAGGGTGAGGGTTATGTTTACAGTCATTTCTAGCATAAGTTTAGGGTTAGGTTTAGGGCTAGGGTTAGCATTAGTTTTAGGGTTATGGTTAGTGTAATGGGTAGAGTTAGAGCTAAGGTTTGGGCTATGGTTACAGTTAGGATTAGGGCTAGAGTTAGGGTGAGGTTTAGGATTGATCTAGGGTTATGCTTAGGGTAAGATTTAGGTTTTCAGCTAGGGTTAGGGCTGGAATGAGGGTTAGGGTTAGGGTTAGGGCTAGGTTTAGGTTTAGGGTAATGCTTAGGGTTAGGTTTAGAGCTATAATTAGGACTAGATTTTGTGTGAGTTTTAGGGCTAATGTTAGGTAAATGGGTAATGTAAGAGCTAGAGTTATGGTTATGGCTAGATTTAGATTTTGTCTAGTGTTATGTTTAATTTTTGTGTTAGGATAAGTTTTAGAGCTAGGGTTTTTTTAGGGTAAGTGTCAGGGTTCAGGTTAGGATTAGGTTTAGGGTTAGGTCCAGAATGAGGACTTGGGTTATTTCCAGGTGTAGAGTTAGTGTTTGGTTTAGGTTAAGGGTTATTGTTAGGGCTAAGGCTAGGTTTATGGCTATATTTAGGATTAGGTTTTGGTCTAGTGCTAGTGTTAGTGTTAAGTTTAGGGTTAGGTTTACTGGGAGGGCTAGTGTTAGGTTTCAGACAAGGGATAGGGTCAGGTTTAAACCTAGGTATAGTGTTAGGGTCAGAATAAAAGTCAGTGTTAGGTTTAGGGTTTGGTTTAAGTTTAGAGCTAGACTGAGGGCTAGGTTTAGAACTAGTAATAGAGTTAGGGTTTGGGGTAGGCATAGAATTAGGGGTAGGACTAGGGTAGCAATAGAGTGAGCATCTGACTAAGTGTAAGAAATAGGGTTAGAGCTAGGATTAGGACTAGGGATAGGGTTAGGGTTAGGGCCAGGATTAGGGTTAGGGTTAAAGCTAGGGTTAGGCCTTGGATTAGGGCTAGGTTTTGCATTAGGTTTAGGGCTATAGCTAATTTAAGAACTGGCATTATGGTTAGGGCTAGTTTTAGGCTTAGGTTTAGGGTGAGGTCTAGTGTTAGGATTAGGTTTAGGGATAGGGTGATGTGTAGATCTAGGGTTAGTGTTAAGTTCAGAATCAGGGTTAGTATTAGGTCTAGGGTTAGGGTTAGGACTCAAATTAGGGCTACGGTAAGTGCTAGCTGTAGGGTTAGTGTTTGGTTGAGGTTAAGGGTTAGGGTCAGTGCTATGGCTCAGTTTTTCTTGAGGGCTACGGCTAGGGTTAGGGCTACTTTTCAAATTAGTATTAGGGTTAGAGCTAGTGTTAGGATGTGGTTTAGGCTTAGGGTTAAGGTTAGATTTAGAGTTAGGGTTAGATCTAGGTTTAGGGCTACAGCGAAGGTTAGGGCTAGGGTTAGGGCTAGAGTTTGAGTTATCATAAGGGATAGGGTTAGAACTAGGACTAGGGCTAGGGTGAGAGTTAGAGTTAGTCTTAGTGTTAGGGTTAGAATTAGGGCTTAATTAGGGCTAGGATTAGAGATAGGATTAGGATTAAGGCTGAGCCTAGGTTTATGGCTAGGTTTATGATTGTGGTTATGATTAGATATGATGTTATAGCTATCTTTAGAAGTAGGGTGAGGGTTAACATTAAGGTTAGGTCTATTGTTAGGGTTAGGTTTAGGATTAAGGCTAAGATTAGGACTAGGTTTAGGGCTAGAGTTTCTTTTAGGTTTAGGGCTTCATTAGGGCTAGGGCTAATGTCAGGTCTAGGGTTATGGTTAGAGATAGTTATAGAGTTAAGATTATTAGGGTTAGGATTAGGTTTATGAATATGGATAGGTGTAAGGTTCAGGTTAGGTTTAGGGTAATATATAGGTTAGGGTTAGGAATAGGATTAGGGTTATCCTAGGGTTAGCATTAGGGTTAAGATTAGGATTAGGGTAATGGAAAAGGTTACAGCTGGGGTTAGGGCTAGGTTTATGGTTAGGATTTAGGCTAGGGTTAGGGTTGGGTTTTGAGTTATGGCAAGGGTTATGGTTAGGGTTAGGTTTATGGTAATGGTTGGGGCTAAAATTAGGGTTAGGGTTAGGGTTAAAGGTAGTGTTAGGGCTCTGATTTGGGATAGGTTTTGGGTTAGGTTAGGGATAGATTTAGGGGTACAGCTAATGTAAGAACTAGGGTTATGATTAGAATTAGTTTTAGGGTTAGGGCTAGGTCTAGGGTTATGTTTAGGTTTAGGTTTTGAGTGATGTTTAGAGCTAGGGTTAGTGTTAGTGTCAGAGTCAGGGTCAGGATTTGTTTTAGGGTTAGGGATACGACTCAAATTAGAGCTAGGTTTAGGGGTAGGTGTAGGCTTATGGTTTGGTTTATGTTAAAGGTTAGGGTTAGGACTATGGTTTGGTAGTTTTGTAGGGATAGGGCTAGGTTAGGACTAGTTTTAGGATTAGCATTAGTATGACGGCTTGTGTTAGTGAGAGGTTTAGCTTAAGGTTATGGTTATATTTATTTATTTATTTATTTTTAATTTTTTATTGTTGGTTGTTCAAAACATTACATAGTTCTTGATATATCATATTTCACACTTTGATTCAAGTGGGTTATGAGCTCCCATTTTTACCCCGTATACAGATTGCAGAATCACATCAGTTACACATCCATTTATTTACATATTGCCATACTAGTGTCTGTTGTGTTCTGCTGCCTTTCCTATCCTCTACTATCCCCCCTCCCCTCCCCTCCCCTCCCCTCTTCTCTCTCTGCCCCCTCTACTGTCATTCATTTGTCCCCCTTGTATTATTTTTCCCTTTCCCCTCACTTCCTCTTGTATGTACTTTTGTATAACCCTGAGGGTCTCCTTCTATTTCCATGCAATTTCCCTTCTCTCTCCCTTTCCCTCCCACCTCTCATCCCTGTTTAATGTTAATCTTCTTCTCATGCTCTTCGGCCCTACTCTGTTCTTAGTTACTCTCCTTATATCAAAGAAGACATTTGGCATTTGTTTTTTAGGGATTGGCTAGCTTCACTTAGCATAATCTTCTCTAATGCCATCCATTTCCCTGCAAATTCTATGATTTTGTCATTTTTTAATGCAGAGTAATACTCCATTGTGTATAAATGCCACATTTTTTTTTATCCATTCATCTATTGAAGGGCATCTGGGTTGGTTCCACAGTCTCGCTATTGTGAATTGTGCTGCTATGAACATCGATGTGGCAGTATCCCTGTAGTACGCTCTTTTAACGTCTTCAGGGAATAGTCCGAGAAGGGCAATAGCTGGGTCAAATGGTGGTTCCATTCCCAGCTTTCCAAGGAATCTCCATACAGCTTTCCAAATTGGCTGCACCAATTTGCAGTCCCACCAGCAATGTACCCTTTTCCCCACATCCTCGCCGGCACTTGCTGTTGTTTGACTTTATAATGGATGCCAATCTTACTGGAGTGAGATGGTATCTTAGGGTGGTTTTGATTTGCATTTCTCTGACTGCTAGAGATGGTGAGCATTTTTTCATGTACTTGTTGATTGACTGTATGTCCTCCTCTGAGAAGTGTCTGTTCAGGTCCTTGGCCCATTTGTTGATTGGGTTGTTTGTTATCTTATTGTCTAATTTTTTGAGTTCTTTGTATACTCTGGATATTAGGGCTCTATCTGAAGTGTGAGGAGTAAAGATTTTTTCCCAGGATGTAGGCTCCCTATTTACCTCTCTTATTGTTTCTTTTGCTGAGAAAAAACTTTTTAGTTTGAGTAAGTCCCATTTGTTGATTCTAGTTATTAACTTTTGTGCTATGGGTGTCCTATTGAGGAATTTGGATCCCGACCCCACCGTATGTAGATTGTAGCCAACTTTTTCTTGTATCAGACGGCGTGTGTTTGATTTGATATCAAGCTCCTTGATCCATTTTGAATTAACTTTTGTGCATGGCGAGAGAAAGGGATTCAGTTTCATTTTGTTGCATATGGATTTCCAGTTTTCCCAGCACCATTTGTTGAAGATGCTATCCTTCCTCCATTGCATGCTTTTAGCCCCTTTATCAAATATAAGGTAGTTGTAGTTTTGTGGATTGGTTTCTGTGTCCTCTATTCTGTACCATTGGTCCACCCGCCTGTTTTGGTACCAGTACCATGCTGTTTTTGTTACTATTGCTCTGTAGTATAGTTTGAAGTCTGGTATCACTATACCGCCTGATTCACACTTCCTGCTTAGCATTGTTTTTGCTATTCTGGGTCTTTTATTTTTCCTTATGAATTTCATGATTGCTTTCTCTATTTCTACAAGAAATGCCGTTGGGATTTTGGTTGGCATTGCATTAAACCTATAGAGAACTTTTGGTAATATCGCCATTTTGATGATGTTAGTTCTGCCTATCCATGAACAGGGTAGATTTTTCCATCTTTTAAGATCTTCTTCTATTTCTCTGTTTAGGGTTCTGTAGTTTTCATTGTATAAGTCTTTCACCTCTTTTGTTAGGTTGATTCCCAAGTATTTTATTTTTTTTGAAGATATTGTGAATGGAGTGGTTGTCCTCATTTCCATTTCAGAGGATTTGTCACTGATATACAGGAATGCCTTTGATTTATGCGTGTTGATTTTATATCCTGCCACTTTGCTGAATTCATTTATTAGCTCTAATAGTTTCTTTGTAGACCCTTTTGGGTCTGCTAAGTATAGAATCATGTCACCTGCAAATAGTGATAATTTAGTTTCTTCTTTTCCTATTTTTATGCCTTTAATTTCTTTCGTCTGTCTAATTGCTCTGGCCAGTGTTTCGAGAACTATGTTGAACAGAAGTGGTGAGAGAGGGCATCCCTGTCTTGTTCCAGATTTTAGAGGGAATGCCTTCAATTTTTCTCCATTCAGAATGATGCTAGCCTGAGGCTTAGCATAGATTGCTTTTACAATATTGAGGTATGTTCCTGTTATCCCTAGTTTTTCTAGAGTTTTGAACATAAAGCGATGCTGTACTTTGTCGAATGCTTTTTCTGCATCTATCGAGATGATCATATGGTTCTTATTGTTAAGTCTATTGATGTGGTGAATAACATTTATTGATTTCTGTATACTGAACCAGCCTTGCATCCCAGGGATGAATCCTACTTGATCATGGTGCACAATTTTTTTGATATGTTTTTGTATCTGATTCGCGAGAATTTTATTGAGGATTTTTGCATCTAGGTTCATTAGAGATATTGGTCTGTAGTTTTCTTTCTTTGAAGTGTCTTTGTCTGGTTTAGGTATCAGGGTGATGTTGGCCTCATAGAATGAATTTGGAAGTTCTCCCTCTTTTTCTATTTCCTGAAGTAGCTTGAAAAGTATTGGTATTAGTTCCTCTTTAAAGCTTTTGTAAAACTCTGCTGTATACCCATCCGGTCCTGGGCTTTTCTTAGTTGGTAGTCTTTTGATGGTTTCTTCTATTTCCTCAATTGATATTGGTCTGTTTAGGTTGTCTATATCTTCCTGACTCAATCTGGGCAGATCATATGACTTAAGAAATTTATCTATGCCTTCACTATCTTCTAATTTATTGGAGTATAAGGATTCAAAATAGTTTTTGATTATCTTCTGTATTTCTGAAGTGTCTGTTGTGATATTGCCTTTTTCATCCCATATGCTAGTAATTTGAGTTCTCTCTCTTCTTCTCTTCGCTAGCATCGCTAAGGGTCTGTCGATTTTGTTTATTTTTTCAAAAAACCAACTTTTAGTTTTGTCAATTTTTTCAATTGTTTCTTTTGTTTTGATTTCATTAATTTCAGCTCTGATTTTAATTATTTCTTGCTTTCTACTTCTTTTGCTGTTGTTTTGCTCTTCTTTTTCAAGGATTTTGAGATGAAGTATGAGATCATTTATTTGTTGGTTTTTTCTTTTTTTAAAGAATGAACTCCAAGCAATGAATTTTCCTCTTAGAACTGCTTTCAATGTGTCCCATAGATTCCGATATGTTGTGTCTGTGTTTTCATTTATCTCTAAGAATTTTTTAAATTTCCTCCTTGATGTCTTCTATAACCCATTGATCATTCAGTAACCTATTGTTCATTCTCCAAGTGATGTATGCTTTTTTCTTCCTTCTTTTATCGTTGATTTTCAGTTTCATTCCATTATGATCAGATAAGATGCATGGTATTATCTCTACTCCTTTATATTGTCTAAGAGTTGCCCTGTGACATAATATGTGTTCTATTTTTGAGAAGGATCCATGTGCTGCTGAGAAAAAATTGTAACTGCTTGATGTTGGGTAGTATATTCTATATATGTCAATTAAGTCTAGGTTATTAATTGTGTTATTGAGTTCTATAGTTTCCTTATTCAACTTTTGTTTGGAAGATCTGTCCATTGGTGAGAGAGGTGTGTTGAAGTCTCCCATGATTATTTTTGGTGGTCTATTAGACTCTTGAACTTGGGAAGAGTTTGTTTGATGAACATATCTGCACCATTGTTAGGGGCATATATATTTATGATTGTTATGTCTTGTTGGTGTATGGTTACCTTGAGCTGTATGTCGTGTCCCTCTTTATCCCTTTTGATTAACTTGGGCTTGAAATCTATTTTATTTGATATGAGTATGGACACACCTGCTTGTTTCCGAAGTCCATATGAGTGATATGATTTTTCCCAACCTTTCACCTTCAGCCTATGTATGTCTTTTCCTATCAAATGCGTCTCCTGTAGGCAGCATATTGTTGGGTCTTGTTTTGTGATCCATTCTACTAGCCTGTGTCTCTTAATTGGTGAGTTTAAGCCATTAACATTTAGGGTTATTATTGAGATATGGGTTGTTCTTCCAGCCATATTTGTTTATTTATGTTACTAAACATGGTTTGTTTTCCTCTTTGATTATTTTCCCCCCTTTACTGTCCTACATCCCACTGTTGGTTTTCATTGTTATTTTCCATTTCCTCTTCCTTTTAACTTTCCTTTTCTTTTAACTTTTGTTTATCGTGGAAGGTTTTAATTTCATCTTCCATCCTGAAGCTTAATTTCGCTGGAAACACAATTCTTGGTTGGAACCCATTTTCTTTCAGTGTTTGAAATGTTATTCCAGGATCTTCTAGCTTTCAGAGTCTGTGTTGAAAGATCAGCTGTTATCCTGATTGGCTTACCCCTAAATGTAATCTGCTTCCTTTCTCTTGTAGCTTTTAAAATTCTCTCCTTATTCTGTATGTTGGGCATCTTCATTATAATGTGTCTAGGTGTGGATCTCTTATGATTTTGCACATTCGGCGTCCTGTAGGCTTCTAGGATTTGGGATTCTGTCTCAGTCTTCAAGTCTGGGAAGTTTTCTCGTAGTATTTCATTGAATAGATTGCTCATTCCTTTGGTTTGAAACTCTGTCCCTTCCTGTATCCCAATGACTCTTAAATTTGGTCTCTTGATGTTATCCCATATTTTTTGGATGTTCTGCTCTTGGTTTCTTAACAGTCTTGCTGAGCTGTCTATGTTCTTTTCAAGTTGAAATACTTTATCTTCATTGTCTGATGTTCTACCTTCTAAGTGTTCTACTCTGCTGGTAGTATTCTCAATTGAGTTTTTAAGTTGGTTTATTGCTTCCTGCATTTCTAGGATTTCTGTTTGTTTGTTTTTTATAACCTCTATCTCCCTGTATAGTTGATCTTTTGCTTCTTGGATTTGTTTATGTAATTCATTGTCGAAGTGATCTTTCATTGTCTGATTTTGCTGTCTGATGTCTTCCTTGAGACTCCAGATCATCTGAAGCATGTATATCCTGAATTCTTTATCTGACATTCTATCTGCTGCAGCTATTACCTCTTCTAACGTTGAGTTGACCTGCATTGCTTGTGGTCCTTTCTTTCCTTGTCTCTTCATACTGTTCACGTTTCTTTCTGCTTGGTGAAACTGTTGTGCTATTGAATTTTCCCCCTATATATTTATATTGGTCTTGTATAGTTGCAAAGTCTCCCTCGCAGGCGTGGGCAGCGGCTCTGCCCCTCCTCCAATTGGGGCAAAGTGCCTACCATGCCGGCAGGCCGCTGGGCCTGTTCTGCCGGTCGGTAGCAGGTCCACCTACCTTGCAGTTGCGGGCGGCGGCTCTGTCCCTCTGCGGGCCGCTAGGCTTGTTCTGTTGGTGGTCGCAGTTCTGCCTACCTTGCAGGTGCAGGCAGCGGCACTGCCCCTCTCCAGGCCTCTCTGGCTGTTCTGCCGGTGGGTCGCATGTCCGCCTACCTTGCAGGTGTTGGTGGGGGGGCGGCTCTACCCTTCCGCAGGCCACTGGGCCTGTTCTGTCTGTCGGTTGCAGGTCTGGCCTGTTCTGTTGGTGGTCCCAGTTCCGCCTACCTTGCAGGCGTGGGGGGGGGCGGCTCTGCCTCTCAGCAGGCCACTGCTCCTGTTCTGCCGGTGGGTTGCAGGCCCACCTACCTTGCAGGAATGGTTGGCAGCTCTGCCCCTCCGTGGGCCACTGGGCCTTTTCTGTCAGTGGTCACAGTTCTGCCTACCTGGCAGGCACTGGGGGCGTGGGGTAGCGGGCAGCTCTGCCCCTCAGCAGGCCGCTGGGCCTGTTCTGTGAGTGGTCACAGTTCAGTCTACCTTGCAGGCACGGGGGGAGGGGGCGGCTCTACCTCTCAGCAGGCCGCTGCACGTGTTCTGCCTGTGGGTCGCAGGCCCGCCTACCTTGCAGGTGTGGTTGGCAGCTCTGCCCCTCCGTGGGCCACTGGGCCTTTTCTGTCGGTGGTCACAGTTCCGCCTACCTGGCAGGCGCGGGGGGTGGGGGCGGCTCTGCTCCTCAGCAGGCCGCTGCGCCTGTTCTGTGGGTGGTCACAGTTCCGTCTACCTTGCTGGCGCGGGGGGAGGGGGCGGCCTCTCAGAAGGCCGCTGCTCCTGTTCTGCCGGTGGGTCGCCGGGTTATGGTTATATTTAGAGTTAGGATTAGATATAGGATTAGGGCTAGAGCTAGGGTTAGGGCTAATGTAAAGAGGCAAGTAATAGGAATATGGTAAGTGATAGGGTTAGCACTAGAAATACGTCTAAGGCAAGAGTTAGACTTAGGGCTAGGGTTAGGTTAGGTTTAGGGCTAAATTAGGGCTAGGATTAGGTCTAGTGTTTGTATTAGGGTTAGGCCTAGTTTTAGGCTTAGGTTTAGGTTTGGGGATAGGGTTAGGTTTAGGGGAATGGATGGGGTTAGAGCTAGTTTTAGGGATAGGTCGAAGGTTAGAATTTTGGTTAGGGCTAGGGTTATGGTTTGGTTTAGTAATAAGGCTAGTTTTGGATCTAGGATGAGGGCTAGGGTTTGGTTTAGGGTTATGAAAAGAATTAGGGCTAGGGCTAGTGTCAGGTCTAGGCTTACATTAGGGATAGATTGAGGGTTACATTTATGGCTAGGTCTAGTGTAAGGATTAGGTTTAGGGTAAGGGTCAGGTTTAGAGCTAGGGGTATTATAAGGATTAGAAATAGGTTTCAGGTTTGGTTTAGTTTAGGGTTTAGGTTTAGAGCTTGAATTAGCATTAGGTTTTGGTTAGGATAATGTTGGTTTAGGTTTAGGGTTCATGTTAGGTGTAGGGTAATTGATAGGGTTAGAGATAGCAAAAGGGTTAGGGTTAGGCCTAGAGTTAGCCTTAGGGTTATGGTTGTGCTTAGGATAATGGATAGGGTTAGGGCTAGGGGTATGGTTAGTATTAGGGCTAGAGTTAGGGTTAGGCCTAGGATTAAGGTTAGATTTATGTTTAGTGTATGGTTTAGAGTTTGAGCTAGGTTTAGCACTAGCACAAGGTTTAGGGTTAGGGTTAGGTCTAGGTTATAGTTATGGTTAGGGTTAAGGTTAGTGTTAAGTTTAGGGCTAGGCTTATCATTATGTTTAGGGTATTGGATAGGGTTTGATGTCATGTTAGGGTTAGGGTTAGGGTTAGGTTTCAGCCTAAGGTTAGGGTTAGGGATAGGTTTAGGTTTAGGTTTAGGGTAATGGTTAGGGTTTGAGCAAGGGTTAGCTCTATGACAAGGGTTAAGTTTATGGTTATGTCTAGGGTTATGGTTAGGGTAGATTTAGGGTAAGGGCTAGAGTTATCATCAGGGTTAGAGTTACGGTTAGGATAATGGGTAGCGTTAGAGCTAGGGTTAGTGCTATGGTTATCATAAGGATAGGGTTAGAGTTAGGGTAATATGTAGGCTTAGAACCAGGGTTAAGAATAGGGTTAAGGTTAGGATTAGGGCCAGGTTTAAGGTTAGGTTTAGGTTTAGGCCATGGGTTGGTTTTAGAGTTAGTTTAAGATCAAGGGTTAGGGATTGAGCTAGTGTATGGACTAGGATGAAGATTAGGGTTAGAGTCAATGTAAGGATTAGGGCTAGGTTTAGCATTAGGGTTAGGGTAATGGATAAAGTTACAGGTAGGTTTTGGCCTATGGCGATGGCTAGTTTCAGGGTTAGTGATATGGCTAGGTCTAATGTTAGGGTTTTGTTTTTTGTTAGTATAAGGTTTAGAGCTAGGGTTTTTGTTAGGGTAAGGGTCAGTGTTCGGGTTAGGGTTAGGTTTATTGTTAGGGCCAAATTAGGACTACAGTTTGGTCTAGGGGTAGGGTTAGTGTTTGGATTCGATTAAGGGTTATTTTTAGGGCTGGGACTAAGTTTTTGTTTAGAGCTAGGCCTAGAATTATCACTAGATGAAGGATTGAGTGTAGGTTTAGGTCTAGTGTTAGGGTTAGGTTTAGGTATAGGGTAACAGGTAGTGTCAATGTTAGGGGTTGGTTTAGGGTTAGGGTCAGGTTTAAACCCACGGCTAGTGTTAGGGTCAGAATAAGGGTCAGGTTAAGGGTTAGGGTTTGGGATAGTGATAGAGCTAGATTGAGGGTTAGGGTTAGGACTAATAATAGAGTTAAGTTTTGGGTTAGGCTAAGAATTAGGTTTAGGACTAGGGTAGCTTTAGGGTTAGAGTTTGGCTTAGGGTAAGGGATAGGGTTAGAGGTAGTGTTAGGGCTAGGATTAGGGTTAGGGTTAGGTCTAGGGTTAGGGCTATGTTTAGGATTAGGTTTAAGGTTAGGTTTAGGGGAAGGGATGGGGTTATAGCTAGGTTTAGGGCTAGGGTGATGAGTAGAATTAGGTTTAGGTCTAGGGTTAGGTTTGTGTTAGGATTAAGGCTAGATTTGGTGTTATGATGAGGGCTAGGGTTTGTGTTAGGGTTAGAGCAAGTTTTAGGGATAGGGATAATGTCAGGTTTAGGGTTACAGCTAGGGATAGTTATAGGGTTACGTTCATGGCTAGGTCTAATATTAGGTTTAGGGTAAGGGCCAGGTTAAGAGTAAGGTGTATTTTTAGGGTCAAGGTCAGGTTTCAGGTTTGTGTTAGGTTAATTATTAGGGTTAGGGCTCAAATTAGCGTTAGGGTTAGAATTAGGGTTAGGTTTATGGATAGGTTTAGGTTTAGGATTCAGGTTAAGATTAGGGTAATTTGTAGGGTTAGGGTTAGTGATAGGGTTAGGGTTAGGCCTAGGGTTAGCATTTGGGTTAGGGTTATTTTTAGGGTAATAAATAGCATTAGAGCTAGGGTTAGGCCTAGGGTTTTGGATAGGATTAGGTCTAGAGTTAGGGTTAGGGAGAGGCTAGGGCTAGGGTTATGGTTTGGGTTAGGTTTAGGGTAGAGGTTAGGTTTTGAGCTAGAGTTAGTGCTAGGATGAGGGTTAGGTTTAGTATTATGTCTAGGGTTAGATTTATGGTTAAGCCTAGGGTTAGTGTTAGGGTAGGTCTAAGGTTATCTTTAGAGTTAGGTTAATGGATAAGGTTAGATGTCAGGGTAGGGTTAGGTGTAGTTTTAGGTTTAGGGTTAGTGTTAGGGTTAGGGCTAAGATTATCATTAGAGTTAGGGTAATGTATAGGGTTAGATGTCAGGTTAGGTTTGGGGTAGTTTTAGGTTTAGGGTTAGTGTTAGGGTTTGGGAAGGGTTAGTGTTAGAGTAAGGGTTAGGGTTTTATCTAGGATTAAGGCTAGGAGGAGGGTTAGGTTTAGGGTTAGGTCTAGGATAAGGATTACAATTAGGATTACAGCTAAGGTTATCATTAGGGTTAAGTTTTGGTTTAGGATAATGGATAATTTTAGAGATAGTATTAGGGCTAGTGTTAACATTAGGATTAGAGCTAGGATTAGGATTAGGCTTAGGGATAGGGCTAGAGTTATGTTTAGGTTTCAGTTTTGGGTTTTATCTAGGGTTAGGTCTAAGGCGAGGGTTTGGGTTAGCATGAGGGTTAGGCTTAGGGTAAGGGATAAGGCTAGGTTAGGGTTAGGGTTATGCTTTGGGCTATATTTAGGCCTAGGATTAGGGCTAGGCTTTGTGTTAGGTTTACAGTTAGTTTTAGTGCTATGGTAATGTAAGGGTTATGTTTGCATTTATGGCTAGGTCTAGTGTTTGGTTTAGGGTTCGGTTAGGGTCACTTTTATAGCTAGGGTTAGTGTTAGTTTCAGGGTCTGTGTTTGAATTAGGGTTAGGGTTAGGGCTAGAGCCATAATTAGGATTGATTAGGTCTAGAGGTAAGGTTAGTGTTTGGCTTAGGTTAAGGGTTTTCATTAGAGCTAGGGCTAGGTTTTTGTTTAGGTCTTGGTTAAAGATATGGCTAGATTTAAAATTAGGTGTAATCTAGGGCTAGTGTTATGGTTAGGTTTAGATATAGGGTTATGGGTAGGGCTAGTGTTAGTGTTTGGTTTAGGTTCAGGGTCACAATAAGGGTCAGGATTAGGATTATGATTTGGGTTATGGTCATAACAAGAATGAGGGCTAGGGTTAGGACAAGTAATAGGGTTAGGATTTGGGTTAGACTAAGAATGAGTTTTAGGACTAGGGTCAACATTAGGGTTGGGGTTTGGCTAGGGTAAAGGATAAGGTTAGAGCTAGGGTTAGAGCTAGGCTTTGGGTTAGGGTTAGGGCTAGTGTTAGGGTTAGGGTGAAAGCTAGGGTTAGGTATCAGATTTGGCTAGGTTTTGGTTAGCATTAGTTTTAATGTTATGGCTAGTGTATGATCTAACTTTATGATTTGAACCAGTTTTAGAATTAGGGTTAGGACTAGGTCTAGTGTTAGGGTAAGTTTTAGGTTTAGGGTGATGTTTAGAGGTAGGGTTAGTGTTAATGTCAAAGACAGGTTCAGGGGTAGTTTTAGGGTTAAGATTAGGACTCAAATTAGGGCTAGGCTTAGGGCTAGAGGTAAGGTTAGTGTTTGGATTAGGTAAAACTTTAGGGTTAGTCTTATGGCTCAGTTTTGTTTTAGGGTTAAGCCTATGGTTAGGACTTATTTTAAGATTAGCGTTAAGGTTAGGGCTAGTGTTAGGGTTAGGTTTAGGTGTAGAATTAAGGTTAGATTTAGAGTTAGGCTTAGATCTAGGGTTAGGGCAAGGTGTAAGGTTAGGGCTAGTGTTATTCTAGACTATGGCTAGGAATAAGTTTATAATAAGTGATAGGGTTAGAATTAGGTCTAGGGCTAGGGCAGAGTAGTCTTAAAGCTAGGGTTAGGGTTAGGTTTAGAATTAGGTCTAGGGTTAGTGTTAGGGTTAGTACTAGGGTTAAGGTTAGTGATAGGGTTAGTGTTAGGGTTAGGATTTGGGATAGGTTTAGGGTAAGCGATGGGGTTATAATTAGGTTTAGGGCTAGGGAAAGTGTTAGAATTAGGGTTAGGGTTATGATTAAGGATTGGTTTGGGGCTAGGATGAGAGCTAGTGTTCATGTTAGGGTTAGGGCTAGGATTAGGGCTAGGGCTAATGTTAGGTCTAGGGTTACAGTTAGGGATGTTTTGGGTTATGTTAATGGTTAGGTCTAGTGTAAGGGTTAGATTTAGAGTAAGGGTCAAGTTTAGAGCTATGTGTATTATTAGGGTCAGTGTACGGATTAAGGTTTGGTTTAGGTTAAGGTTTAGGTTTAGGGCTCAAATTAGCATTAGTGTTAGAGTTAGGGTTAGGGTAATGAATAGGCTTAGGATTGGGTTTCAGTTTAGTTTTAGGGCAATGGATAGGTTTAGGGATTGTAATAGGGTTATGGTTAAGCCTAGGGTTAGCATTAGGGTTAGGATTTTGGTTAGGGTAATAGATAGATTTAGAGCTAGGGTTAGGGCTAGTGTTATGTTTAGGATTAGGGCTAGGGTTAGGGTAGTGGATAGAATTAGAGCTATGGTTAGGGCTAGGTTAAGGTTAGGATTAGGGCTGGTGTAAGGATAGGGTTTGGGATAGGGCTAGGGTCATGTTAAGGGTAAAGGTTAGGCTTTGAGCTAGGATTAGGTCTAAAGCGAGTCTTTGGTTTAGGGTTAGGGATAGGATTAGGTTCAGGATTACACTTAGGGCTATGTTCAGGCCTAGGATTAGGGCTACGTTTTGTGTTAGTTTAGGCCTAGGGTTAGGGCAATGGGTTATTTAAGAGCTAGAATTATGATTAGGGCTAGTTTTAGGGTTAGGGTTATGGCTAGGTGTAGTGTTAGGATTAGGTTTTGCGTTAGGGTGAGCTTTGGAGCTAGGATTTTGTTAGGGTCAAGGCCAGTGTTCAGGTTAGAGTTAGTGTTGAGATTAGTGCCAGAATTAGGACTAGGGTTAGGTCTAGGGTTTGGGTTAGTGTTTGGGTTAGGTTAAGGGTTATTGATAGGGCTAGGGCTAGGTTGTTGTTCAAGTCTAGGGCTAGAAATATGGCTAGATTTAGGATTAGGTTTAAGTCTAGGGATAGTGTTAGGTTTAGATTTAAGTATAGGATTACCAGTAGGGCTAATGTTAGGGTTCAGTTTCGGGTTAGGGTCAAGTTTAGACCTACAGTTAGAGTTAGGGTTTGGGTTAGGTTAAGGTTTAGCGTTAGGGCTCGAATTAGCTTTAGGGTTAGGGTGAGGGTAATGATAGGTTTAGGTTTAGGGTTCAGATTAGGTTTAGGTTAATGAAATAAATTAGGGTTAGGGATAAGTTTAGGGTTATGCCTAGGGTTACCATTAGAGTTATGGTTATGGTTAGGGTAATGGATAAGGTTAGAGCTAGTGATAGGGCTAGGGTTATGGTTAGAATTCTGGATAGTGTTAGGGTAAGGTTTAGGGCTGGGTTAGGGTTAGGTTTAGTGTTAGGGTTAAAGCTAGGTTTAAGGCTCAGATTAGGGCTTGGTTTGTGGGTTGGTTAGGGTAGGGTTAGGGCTATGGCTAATGTATGAACTAGTGTTACAATTAGTGCTAGTTTTAGGGTTAGGGTTAGGTCTAGGTCTAGTGTTATGGTTAGGTTTAGGGTTAGGGTGATGTTTAGAGCAAGGATTATTGTTAGGGTTAGTGTCAGAGTCAGGGTTATTTTTCGGGTTAGGGTTAAAACTCGAATTAGGGCTAATGTTAGTATTAGGTCTACGGTTTGGGTTTTGTTTAGGTCAAGGGTTAGGGATATAGATTGGTTTTCTATTAGGCCTAGGGCTACGGTTATGGCTAGATTATGGATTAGCATCAGGGTTCGGGCTAGTATTAGGTTGAGGTTTAGGCTTAGAGTTAGTGTTAGATTTAGAGTTAGGGTTAGATCTAGGGTTAGGGCAAGGGTTAGGGTTATGGTAACGAATATGATTAGAACTAGGAATATGGCTAGGGTGAGAATTAGTGTTAATCTTAGTAGTAGTCTTAGGGTTAGGGTTAGGGTTAAATTAGGGCTAGGATTAGCGCTAGGGTTAGGGCTGAATTAGGGCTAGGATTAGAGCTAGAGTTAGGGTTAGGTTTAGGGCTAAATTAGGGCTAGGATTAGGGTTAGGGTTATTGTTAGGGTTACGCTTAAATTAGGGCTAGTATTAAGGCTAGAGTTAGTGTTGGGGTTACAACAAGGGGTTGGGCTAGATTTAGAGTTAGCACTGATATTAAGGTTATGTTTAGGGGAATGGGAGTGGTTATAGCTAGCTTTAGGGCTAGGGTGTGGGTTAGAATTAGGATTAGTCCTAGGGTTATGGTTCAGTTTAGGATTAAGGCTAGGTTTAGGGCCAGGTTAAGGGCTAGGGTTTCTGTTAGGGTTATGGCTGGGACCAGGTCTAGGGCTAAAATCAAGTCTAGGGTTAATAATAAGTATAGTTTTAGGGTTAGGTTATGGCTAGGTCTAGTGTAAGAGTTAGTTTTAGTTTAAAGGTCAGCTTTAGGGCTAGGGTTATTTTAGGGTCAGGGTCAGGGTCAGGGTCAGGGTTAGAATTTGGTTTAGCTAAATGTTTAGGGTTATGGCTCAAATTAGCATTAGGGTTAGGTTTAGGGTTAGCATAATGGATAGGGTTTAGTTTAGGTTTCAGTTAAAGTTTAGGGTAATGGATAGGTTAGGTTTAGCGATCAGATTAGGGTTAGTATTAGGGTTAGGGTTATGTTTAGGGTAATGGATAGGTTTAGAGCTAGGGTTAGGGCTAGGTTATGGTTTGCATTAACTCTAGAATTAGGGCTAGGTTTAGGGATAGGGCTGGTGTGTGAATTAGGGTACGTTTTAGAGTTAGGATAAGTGCTACGTTTAGGGCTAGGGTTATGGTTAGGTTAGGGTAAGGGTTAGTGTTTGAGCTAGGGTTAGGGCTAGGATGAGGGTTAGGTTTAGGTTTAGGTCTAGGTTTACATTTATGGTTAGAGTTAGTTTTAGTGTTAGGAATAGAGTTTTAATTAGGGTTAGGATAATATCTATGGTTAGAGCTAAAGTTCAGGCAAGATTTAACATTAGGATTAGGGTTAGGGTTAGGGTTAGGGTTTAGGATAGAGCTAGGGTTATGTTTAGTGTAAAGGTGAGGCTTTGAGCTAGGGTTAGATCTAAGGTGAGACTTAGGTTAGGGCTAGGTTTAGGGCTAGGGTTAGGCTGAGCATTATGCTTAGAGCTAAGTTTAGGCCTAGTATTAGGGCTAGGTTTTTGTTAGGTTTAGGACAATGCATAATGTAAGAACTAGGGTTATGTTTAGGGCTAGTTTTAGGGTTAGGATTATGGCTAGGTCTAGTGTTAGGTCTAGATTTTTGGTTAGTGTCAGGTTTAAAGCTAGTTTAAGTGTTAGAATCAGGGTCAGTTTTGGGGATAGTGTTAGGGTTAAGTTTAGAGCCAGAATTAGGACTAGGTTTAGGTCTAGAGGTAGGGTAAGTGTTTGGTTTAGGTTAAGGGTTAATGTTAGGGCTAGTGCTAGGTTTTTGTTAGGTCTAGGGCTAGAGTTATAGCTATATTTAAGATTAGCTTTGGGTCTAGGTCTAGTGTTAGGCTTAGGTATATGTATAGGTATAGTGTTACCAGTAGTGCTAGTGTTAGGATTTGATTTAGTGTTAGGGTCAGGTTTAGACCTGGGTTACTGTTAGTGTCAGATAAGTGTCAGGGTTAGGTTTAGAGGTAGAATGAGGGCTAGGGTTAAGACTAGTAATATGGTTAGAGTTTAAGTTAAGCTAAGGATTAGGATTAGAACTAGGGTTAGCATTTGGATTAGGGTTTGGCTTAGTGTAAGGAATTGGGTTAGAGTTAGGCTTAGAGCTAGTGTTAGGGTTAGGCTTAGGGCTAGTATTAGGATTAAACCTAGGGTTAGGGCTCAGATTAGGGATAGAATTTGTGTTAGGGTTAGGGCTATGGTTAGGACAATGACTAATGTACGAACTAGGGTTATGATTAAGGATAGTTTTAGGGTTAGGTTAAGGATAGATATAGTGTTAGTTTTAATTTAAGGTTATGGTGATTTTTAGAGCTAGAATTAGTGTTATGGTCATTGTCAGGGTCAGGTTTAGTTTTAGAGTTAGTTTTAGGGCCAGTTGTAGGGTTAGGGTTTGATTTAGGTTAAGGTTTAGGATTAGGGCTATGGCTTGGTTTTTGTTTATGGCTAGGGCTAGGGATAGGGCAAGTTTTAGGATTAGCATTATTGTTAGGGGTAGTGTTAGGGTTTGGCTTAGGCTTATTGTTACAGTTAAATTTGGATTTAGGTTTATATTTAGATTTAGGCTTAGATCTAGGATTAGGATTAAGGCTAAGGATAGAACTAGGGCTAGGGCTAGGGCAAGAGTTAGAGTTAGTCTTATGGCTAGGTTTAGGGTTAGGATAGGATTAAATAAAGGCTAGTATCAGCACTAGGCTTTGGGTTAGGCCTAGGTTTAGGGCGAGGGTTAGGGTTAGTTTCTGTGTTAGGGTTAGGGCTAGCGTTAGGGCAATGGCTAATGTAAGAACTAGGGTTATCATTAGGGTTAACTTTAGTGTTAGGGTATGGGTTAGGTTTAGTGTTAGGGTTAGGTTTAAGGTTAGGGTGATTTTTATAGCCAGCGTTCATGTTAGGATAGGATTCAAGGTCAGGCGTAGTTTTAGGGTTAGACTTAGGACTCGACTTAGGGCTAGGGTTACTGTTAGGGTTCAGTTTAGGGTTAAGGCGTGTTTAGAGCTAGGGTGAGTGTTAGGATAATAGTCAGGGTCAGGGTTGATTTTAAGGTTAGGGTTAGGACTCGAATTAGGGCTAGGGTTAGGTCTAGTTGTAGTGTTATGGTTTGGTTTAAGTTAAGGTTAGGGTTAGGACTAATACTCGGTTTTGTTTTAGTCCTAGGGTTAGAGTTTGGGCTAATGTTAGTGTGGCTTAGGCTTAGTGTAAGGGTTAAATTTGGAATCAGGTTTAGATCTAGTTTTAGGGCTAGAACTAAGGATAGGGCAAGGATTATGGCTAGGTTTATGGTTATGGTAAGGGATAGGGTTAAAACTAGGGATAGGGCTAGGATGACAGTTAGTCTTAGGGCTAGGGTTAGGATTAGAGATAGGACTCAATTAGGGCTAGGATTAGGGCTAGGTTTAGTGTTTAGTTTAAGCCTAGGGTTAGGGTTAGGGTTAGGGTTTAGAATTAGAGTTTAGAGTTAGGGCAAAGTTTGGGGTAAGGGATAGCTTTATAGCTAGATTTATAAGTAGGGTGATGGTTATAATTAGGGTTAGGGCTATGGTTAGGTTTAGGGTTATGATTAAAGCTAGGTTTAGGGCTAGGATGAAGGCTGGGGTTTTTAGCTAGAGCTAAGTTCAGGTCCAGAATTGTGGTTAAAGATAGTTTTAGGGTTAGGATTATGGGTACATCTAGTGTAAGTGTTAGGTTTAGGGTTGTGTCAGGTTTAGAGCTAGGGATATTATTAGGGTCAAGTTCAGGGTTAGGGTTTCATATAGGTTAAGTTTTAAAGTTAGGGCTCAAATTAGCATTAGGGTTAGGGCTAGGGTTATGTTAATGGATAGAGTTAGAAATCAGTTTAGGGCTAGGGTCATGGTTAAGATTAGGGCTAGGTTTTGGGTTAAGTTAGTGCTAGGGTTAGGGTTATGGATAATGCAAGTACTAGGGTTATGATTAAAACTAATTTTTTTTGTTTTAGGGCTAGGTTAAGTGTTAGGTTTAGGTTTAGGGTTAGGTTGATATTTAAACCTTGGGTTAGTGTTACGGTCAGAGTAGGGGTCAGGGTTAGTTTTAGGGTTTGGCTTAAAACTCGAATTAGGGCTGGGGTTAGGGCTAGGTGTAGGGTTAGGGCTTGGTTTATGTTAAGGGTTAGGGTTAGAGCTTTGTCTCAGTTTAGTTTAGGGCTAGGGTTAGGGTTAGGGCAATTTTTAGGATTAGTGTTAGGGTTAGGGCTAGTCTTAGAATTAGGCTTAGGCTTCGATTTAGGGTTAAATTTAGAGTTAGGTTTTTATCTAAGGTTAGTCCTAGGGCTAAGGATAGGGCAAGGGTTAGGACTAGGATTTGGGATAGGGTTAGTTTTATGGGAAGGGAGAGGATTAGAATGAGTGATAGGGCCAGTGTGAGAGTTACAGTTATTCTTAGGGCTAGAGCTAGGGTTAGGGTTAGGGATAGGGCTACATTTTGGCTAGGGTTAGAGCTAATTTTAGAATTAGCATCAGGCTTAGGCATCAAGTTAGGGTTAGATTTAAAGTTATTTTCGATCTATTGTTAAAGCTAAGGCTAAGGATAGGGCAATTGTGACAACAAGGGTTAGGGTTAGAGTTAGGGTTATGTTTAGGGCAAGGGATGTGGTTTTGGCTAGGTTTAGGGCTAGGGCAAGGGTTAGTATTAGGGTTAGGGCTAGAGTTATGGTTAGGGTTATGATTAAGGCTAGGTTTATGGCTAGGATGAGGTTTAGGGTTTGTGTTAGGGTTAGGGATAGTATTAGGGCTAGGGCTAATGTCAGGTCTAGTATTATATTTAGGGCTAGATTTAGTGTTGGGTTTATGGCTTGGTCCAGTGTAAGGATTAGGTTTAGGGTAAGATTCAGGTTTATATCTAGGGTTTTTTTTTTTTTTTTAGAGTTAGGGTCAGGATTAGGGTTTGGGTTAGGTTAGGGTTTAGGTTTAGGGTAATGACAGGGTTAGTTTTAGGGTTTAGGATTGGTTTAGATAATGGATAGGGTTAGGGTTAGGCCTTGGGTTAGCTTAAAGTTAGGGTTATTGTTAGGGTAATGGATAGGTTTAGACCTAAGTTTAGGGCTAGGGTTTTGTACAGGATTAGGGCTAGTTTCAGGTTAGGGTTAGGTTTAAATTTAGGGTTAAAGCTAGGTTTAGGACTCAGATGAAGGCTATGTTTTGGGTTAGGTTAGGGCTAGCATTAAGGCTACGGCTAATGTATGAAGTAGGGTTATGATTAGCACTAGTTATAGGTTTAGGGTTAGGGCTAGGTATAGTGTTAGGTTGAGGTTTATGGTGAAGAAGATGTTTAGAGCCAGGGTTATTGTTAGGGTCAGAGTCAGGGTCAGGATTAGTTTTTGGGTTAGGGTTACCACTAGAATTAGGGATATGGTTAGGGCTAGGTGTAGGGTTAGAGTTTGGTTTAGGTTAAGGGTTAGGGTTATGGCTATGACTCAGTTTTGTTTTAGGACTAGAGTTAGAATTAGAGCTAGTGTAAGATTAGCATTAGCGATAGGGCTAGTGTTAGGTTTGGGTTTAGGCTTAGGGTTCGGGTTAGATTTAGAGTTAGGGTTAGATCTACGCTTATGGACAGGGCTATGAATAGGGCTAGGGTTACACCAAGGGTTAGGGCTAGGATTAGGTTTCTACTAAGGGATAGAGTTAGAACTAGGGTTAGGGTTACAGTGAGAGTTAGAGTTTGTCTTTGGCTAGAGTTAGGGTTAGGGTTAGGGATAGGGCTAAATTAGGGCTAAGATTAGGGCTAGGGTTAGTGTTAGGGTTAGGCCTAGGTTTTAGTTAGGGATAATATTAAGGCTATGTTCATGGCTAGATAAGGGCTAGGGTTTGTGTTAGGGTTAGGGCTAGGATTAAGGCTAGGGTTAATATCAGGTCTAGAGTTAAGGTTAGGAATAGATTTAGGGTTAGAGTTAGTCTTAGGGCTAAGGTTAGGATAGGGTTAGAGATAGAGCCAAATTGGGGCTAGAGTTAGGACTAGGTTTTGTGTTTAAGCCTAGGGTTAGGGTTAGGGTTAGGTTTAAATTTAGGGTAAGGGATGACGTTATAGCTAGACGTTATAGGTCAGTTAGGGTAAGAGGTTTAAATTTAGGGTAAGGGATAACATTATAGCTAGATGTTATAAGTCTAGTGTAAGGGTTAGTTAGGGTAAGAGGTTTAAATTTAGGGTAAGGGATGACGTTATAGCTAGACATTATAGGTCTAGTGTAAGGGTTAGTTAGGGTAAGAGTCAGGTTTATACCAAAGGAATTATTAGGGTCACAGTCAGTGTTAAGGTTTGGTTTAGGTTTGAGGTTAGGTTAAGGCTCGAATTAACATTAGGGTCATGTTTAATATAAAGATTGGTTTAGGTTTAGGGTTCAGGGTAGCTTTAGGGTAATTGATAGGTTTGGGGAAAGCAATAGGGTTAGGGTTAAGCCTAGGATTAGCATTATGGTAAGGTTATGTTTAGGGTAATGGATACAGTTAGAGTTAAGGTTAGGGCTAGGGTTATGTTTAGGATTAGGTCTTGTGTTAGGGTTAAGGTGAGTGTTAGAACTAGGATTAGGTTTAGGGTTATGTTTAGTGTAAGGGTTAGGTTCTGAGGTATGATTATGGCTAGGCTGAGAGTTAGGTTCAGAATTAGATCTAGGGATAGTATTATGGTAAATTGTGGGTTAGGGTTGGGGTTAAGGTTAGACCCACGTTTAGTGTTAGGGTCAGAATAAGCGTCAGGTATAGGGTTAGGGTTTGGGATAGTGTTAGAGCTAAAATGAAGGCTAGGGTTAGGACTGTGGGTTAGGGTTTTGGTTACTCTAAGGACTAGTGATAGGTCTAGGGTTACTCTTAGGTTTAGGGTTTTGCTTAGGGTAAGGGATTGATTTAGATCTAGGGTTAGGGCTATGTTTAGGGTTAGAGTTAGAGTTAAAGCTAGGTTTAGGGCTATTTTTTGTGTTAGGTTTAGGGCTAGGATTAGGGCAACGGCTAATGTAAGAACTAGGGTTACCATTAGGGTTAGTTTTAGGGTTAGGGTTAGGGGTAGTTCGAGTGCTAGGGTTAGGTTTAAGGTTAGGGTGATATTTATAGCTACAGTTCATGTTAGGATAGGTGTCAGTGTCAGGGTTAGTTTTAGGGTTAGCATTAAGACTCAAATTAGGGCTATTGTTAATTAGTGTTTGGTTTGAGTTTAGGGCAGTGTTTAGAACTAGGGTGAGTGTTAAGATATGAGTTAGGGTCAGGATTAGTTTTAAGGTGAGGCTTAGGACGCGAATTAGGGCTAGGTTTAGGTCTAGGTGTAGTGTTAGTGTTTGGTTTAACTTAAGGTTTAGGGTTAGGGCTATTGCTCGGTTTTGGTTTACTGCTAGGATTAGGGTTAGGGCTAGTGTTAGTGTTAGGCTTAGGCTTAGGTTTAAGGTTAGATTTAGAGTTAGGGTTAGGGCTGGGACTAACTTTAGGACAAGTGTTAGGGCTAGTGTTAGGTTTACAGTAGTGGACAGGGATAGAACTAGGGCTAGGGCTAGGGCAAGAGTTACAGTTAGTCTTAGGGCTAGGGTTAGGATAGGGTTAGAGATGGAGCTAAATTAGGGCTAGGGTTAGGGCTAGATTTTGTGTTTAAGCCTAGGGTTAGGGTTAGGGTTAGGTTTAAATTTAGGGTAAGGGATGACATTATAGCTAGATTTAGAGGTAGGGTGAGAGTTAGAATTAGGGTTAGGTGTAGGGCTAGAGTTAGGGTTATGATTAAGGCTAGGTTTAGGGCAAGGATGAGGGCTAGGTGTGTTTTTAGGGTTAGGGCTAGTATTAGGGCTAGGGGTAATTTCAGGTCCAGAATTATGGTTAAAGATAGTTTTAGGGTTAGGTTTATGGCTACGTCTAGGCTAAGGTTTAGGTGTTGGGTTATGGTCAAGTTTAGAGCCAGGGGTATTATTAGGGTCAAGGTCTGGGTTAGGGTTTGGTATAGGTTAAGGTTT
The DNA here is from genome assembly GCF_047511675.1 of Marmota flaviventris. Classification (NCBI taxonomy): domain Eukaryota; kingdom Metazoa; phylum Chordata; class Mammalia; order Rodentia; family Sciuridae; genus Marmota; species Marmota flaviventris. Next base: position 131,975,663 of record NC_092499.1, read on the forward strand.
CACGTTTGGGCTTAAATTAGTTTTAGGATTAGGGTTAGGCTAGTGATAGGGTTAGGTTTAAGATTCATGTTAGGTTTAGGGTAATGAAATGGTTGGGATTCAGGATAGGGTTAGGCTTATGTCTAGGGTTATCATTATCGTTGGGTTTATGGTTATGGTAATGGATAGAGTTAGAGAGCAGTTTAAGGCTAGAGTTATGGTTACAATGAGGGCTAGTGTTAGGGTTAGCTTAGGTTTAAAGCTAGGATTAGGACTCAGATAAGGGCTAGGATTTGAGTTATGTTAGGGCTAGGGTTAGGGTTACAGCTAATGCAAGTACTAGGTTTACAGTTAGGGATAGTTTTAGGGTTTTAGTGCTAGGTTTACTGTTAGGGTTTGGTTTAGTGTTAGAGAAATGTGAAGAGCTAGAAGTGTTAGCGTCAGTGTCAGGTTCAGGGTTAGTTTTAGGGTTCGGCTTCCAACTCAAATTAGGGCTAGTGTTAGGTCTAGGTGTAAGGTTAGCGTTTGGTTTAGGTTAATGGTTAGGGTTAGAGTTATGGCTTGGTTTTGTTTTAGGGATAGGGCTAGCATTAGGGCTCATTTTCGTATTAGTGTTATGGTTTTGGCTAGTGTTAGGGCTAGGCTTAGGCTTCGGGGTAGGGCTAGATTTAGAGTTATGTTTTGCCTTATGTTAGTGTTAGGAATAAGGATAGTGAGAGAGTTAGCATTAGGGTTAGGGTTACGGTAAGGGTTATGGTTAGAATGAGTCATAGGGCTAGTGTGAGAGTTAGAGTTAGTCTTAGGGCTAGGGTTAGGATTAGGTTTAGGGATAGGGCTAAATTACGGCTAGGGTTATGTTAGGGCTAGGGTTAGGTCTAGTCTTAGGATTAGGCTTAGGCATCAAGTTAGGGTTAGATTTAGAATTATGTTTCGATCTAAGATTAGTTCTAGGGCTAAGGATAAGGCAAGGGTTACCACTAGGATTAGGGTTAGAGTTAGGGTTTAGTTTAGGTTAAGGGATGTGTTTATAGCTAGGTTTAGGGCGAGGGCGAGGGTTAGTATTGGGATGAGAACTAGGGTTAGGGTTAGGGTTATGATTAAGGCTATGTTTAGGGCTATAATGAGGACTAGGATTTGTTTTAGGGTTAGGGATAGTATTAGGGCCATGGCTAATATTAGGTCTAGGGTTACAGTTAGGGATAGATTTAGTGTTAAGTTTAAGGCTTGGTCCATTGTAAGGGTTAGTTTTTTGGTTAGGGTCATGTTTAGATCTGGTGTGGAAACAGGGCCAGGACTAGGGTTTTGGTTAAGTTAGTGGTTAGGTGCAGGGCTTGAATTAGTGGTAGATTTAGGGTTAGGTTAATGACAGGGTTAGGTTTAGGGTTTAGGTTTGCTATAGTGTAATTTATGGGATTACAGATTACAGGCCTAGGGTTATCAGAATGGTTATGATTATCGTTATGGTATTGGATAGGGTTAGCTCTAATGTTACTGCTAGGGTTATGTATAGGACTAGGGCTAGTGTTTGGGTTAGTGTTAAGTTTATATTTAGGGTTAAAGCTAGGTTTAGGACTTGGATTCAGGCAAGGTTTGGGGTTAGTTTGGGGCTAGGGTTAAGGTTACCACTAATGTATGAAGTAGGTTTATGATTATAGCTAGTTATAGGGTTAGAGTTAGGTCTAGGTCTAGTGTTAAGTTTAGATTTTTGGTGATGATGATGTTTAGAGCCAGGGTTAGTGTTAGGGTCAGAGTCAGGTTCAGGGTTAGTTTTCGGGTTAGAATTAGACTATAATTAGGGATAGGGTTAGGGTTTGGTTAGGGTTAGGGTTTGATTTAGGTTAAGGTTTTAAGGTTAGGGCTATGACTTGGTTTTGTTTTAGGGCTAGAGGTAGGGTTAGGGCTAGTTTTAAGATTAATCTTAGGGTTAGGTCTAGTGTAAGTGTGAGATTTAGGCTTAGGTTAAGGGTTAGGGATAGGAGTAGACTTGTGGCTAGAATTAGTCTTGGGGTTAGGGTTAAATTTAGAGTTAGGTTTAGATCCAGCTGTTGAGATAGGGCTAAGTATAGGGCTAGGGTAGGGCTACGTTTAGGGCTAGGTGTATGGTGATGGTAAGGGATAGGGTTAGAACTAGGTATAGAGCTAGTGTAAGAGTTAGAGTTAGTCTTAGTGCTAGGGTTAGGGTTAGGGATAGGGCTAAATTAGGGCTTGGATTAGGGCTAGGATTAGTGTTAGGTTTAGGCCTAGGTTTAGGGCTAGGGTTAGTGTTAGGTTTAGGGTTAGGGATAGGTTTAGGTTAAGGGATAGAAATATAACTTGTTTTAGGACTAGGATGAGAATTAGAGTTAAGGTTAGGGTTAACGTTAGGGTTAGTGTTATGATTAAGGCAAGGTTCATGGCTAGGATGTGGACTATGTTTTGTATTAAGGTTAGGGCTAGCATTAGAGCTAGAGCTAACGTCATATCTAGGGTGTGGTTAGAGATAGTTTTAGGGTTAGGTTTATGGCTAGGTCTAATTGTAAAGTTTAGGTTTCTTGTTAGGATCAGGTTTAGAGCTATGGGTATTATTAGAGACAGGGTCAAGGTTAGGGTTAGGGTAAGGTTAAAGTTTAGGTTTAGGACCCAAATTAGTCTTATGATTAGGGATTGGGTAATGACACAGTGAGGTTTAGGGTTCAGGTTAGGTGTAGATTAATGGATAGGGTTAAGGCTAGTGCTAGGATTAGGGTTCCGCCTATGGTTAGCATAAGGATTATAGTTATCTTAGGGTAATGAATAGGGTTATGGGTTAGGGTTATGGTTAGGATTAGGTCTAGGGTTAGTCTTAAGGTGATATTAGGTCTAGGGTTATTGTAAGGGTTAGCTTTAGGGTTAAAGCTAAGGTAGGGCTTGAATTAGGGCTAGGTTTTGCAATAGGTTAGGGCTATGTCTAATGTAAGAACTAGTGTAATGATTAAGACTAGTTTTCTGGTTAATGTTAGGGCTAGGTGTAGTTTTGGGGTTAGTTTTAAGGTTAGGGTTAAGTTTAGAGATAGGGTTAGTGTTAGTGTCAGGGACAGTGTTCAGGTAGTGTAATGGTTAGGTTAAAGACAGAATTAGGTCTACGGTTAGATCTAGAGGTAGGGTTAGTTTTGATTAGGTTAAGGGTTATTGTTAAGGCTAGGTCTAGTTTGTCTTTAGGACTAAAACTATAGTTATGGCTAAATTTAGGATTAGGTATAGGTCTAGGGCTAGCGTTAGGGTTAGGTTTAGATACAAGGTTACCAGTAGAGATAGTGTTAGGGTACTCTTTAGGATTAGGTTTAGATTTAGACCTAATATTGGTGTTATGGTCAGAATAATGGTCAAGGATAGGGTTAGGGTTTGGGTTATTGTTAGATCTAGAATGAAGGCTAGTTTTGTATTAGGGTTAGGGCTAGTGTTATGGTTATGGCTATTGTAAGAAATAGAGTTACTATTGGGGTTAGTTTTAGGGTTAAGTTTAGGGCTAGGTGTAGTGTTAAGGTTAGTTTTAAGGTTAGGGTGATGTTTAGAGCTAGGTTAATTGTTTGAATATGAGTCAGGGTCATGGCTATATTTAGGGTTAGGGTTAGGTTTCAAATTAAGGCTAGGGTTAGGGCTAGTGTAGGGTTAGAGTTTGGTCTAGGGTAAAGATTAGTGTTATGGGTATGGCTCAGTATTTTTTTAGGGCTAGAGATAGGGTTATGGCTAATTTTAGGAATAGCATAGGGTTAGAGCTAATTTCAGGGTTAGTCTGAGGCATCAGGTTAGGGTTAGTTTTAGAGATAGGTTTTGATCTAGAGTTAGTGCTAAGGCTCAGGATAGTGCAATGGTTGTAATTTGGGTTAGGACTTGGGTTAGGGTTATGGTAAGGGAGAGGGTTAGTAGCAGGGATAGGTCTTGTGTGAGAATTACAGTTAGTCTTAATTCTAGGGTTTTTTAGTGTTAGGAATAGGGTTATATTAGGGCTAGGTTTAATGTTAGGTTTAGGGCTAGAGTTAGGGTTATGATTAGGTCTAGGGCTAGGGTTAGGGTTAGGGTAAGGGTTAGGGTTTAAGCTACAGTTAGGGCTAGGGGGGAGTTAGGTTTAGTGTTAGGTCTAGGTTAGGGTTATGCTTATAGTTAGGGTTAGGGTTGGGGTTAGGGCTAGGGTATTCATTAGGGTTAGGTTTAGTTTTAGAGTAATGTATTGGATTAGATGTAAGATTAGGTTTAGTGTTAAGTTTAGGTTATGTTTAAATTTAGGTTTATGGATAGGTTTAGTTTTGATTCATGGTAAGGTTTAGGGTAAAATTTATGGCAAGGTTTAGGTTAAGGGTTAGGTCGAGGGTTAGTTTTATGATTAGGGTTAGGGATAGGGTTAGATTTAGGGCTAGGGTTATTATTAGGGTTAGGGTAAGGGTAATGTAAGGGTTAGAGCTAGGGATGGTACTTGGTTTAATATTAGGATTAGGGCTAGGGTTAGGTTTATGTTTAGGAATAGAGCTACAGTTATGTTTAGGCTAAGGGTTAGTCTTTGAGCTAGGGTTATGTCTAAGGTGAGGATTAGGTTTAGGGCTACATTTAGGATTATGGTTTTGCTTAGGGTAGGTTTAGGCCTCAGATTAGGGCTAGGTTTTGTGTTAGGTTTAGGTCCAGGGTTAAGGCTATGTGTAATGTAAGATCTAGAGTTCTGATTAGAGCTAGTTTTAGGGTTAGGGTTATGGCTATATCTAGTGTTAGGTTTACGTTTTGGGTTAAGTTCAGGTTTAGAGCTAGGTTTAGTGTTAGTTTTAGGGTCAGTGTTCACATTGGAGTTAATTTTAGGGTGAAAGCTATAATTAGGACAAGGGTTACGTCTAGGGATAGGGTTAGTGTTTGCTTTATGTTAAGATTATGTTAGGGCTATGGCTTAGGTTGTTTTTAGGACTAGGTCTAGAGTTATAGCTATATTTAGGATTAGGCTTAGGTCTAGGGCTTGTGTTAGGGTTAGGTTTATGTATAAGTTTACTGGTAGGGCTAATTTTAGGGTTTGGTTTACGGTGAGGGTCAGATTTAGACTGAGGTTTTGTGTTAGGGTAAGGATTTGAGTTAGGGTTAGAGCTAGAATGAGGTTTAAGATCAGGACTAATAATAGGGTTAGGGTTTGGATTAGGCTCTAGATTAGGATTAGGACTAAGGTTAGCATTATGGATAGAATTGGCTTAGAGTAAGTAATAGAGTTAGAGCTAGGTTTAGGGCTAGGTTTAGGGCTAGGGTTATGGGTAGGGCTAGGATTAGGTTTATGTTTACATCTACAGTTAGGGCTTAGATTAGGGCTAGGTTTTCTGTTAGGTTTAGGGCTAGGTTCAGGGCTATGGCTAATATAAGAACTAAGGTTATGATTAGAGTTAGTATTTGGTCTAGATCTAGTATTAGCGCTATCTTTAGGATTAGTGTGAAATATAGAACTAAAGTTAGTGTTAGAATATTAGTCAGGGTCAGGGTTAATTTTAGGACAAGGACATGAATTAGTTCTAGAAGGTTATGGCTAGGTTTAGGGTTAGGGTTTGATTCAGATTAACATTTAGGGTTAGGACAATGGCTCAGTTTTCTTTAAGGGATAAGGCTAGGGTTACTGCTAGTTTTAGGATTAGTGATAGTGTTAGGTCTAGTGGTAGGTTGAGGATTAGGCTTAGGGTTAGGGTCAAAAGTAGATTTATGGTTTGATCTAGGGTAGGGTCTAGGGCTAGGGTTAGGGCTAAGTTTAGGGCTTGTGTTAGGTTTATTGTAATGGATAGGGTTAGAACTAGAAATAGGGCTAGGGGAAAAGTTAGCATTAGTCTTAGGCCAAGGTTAGGGGTATATTAAGGGTTAGGGCTAAATTAGGGCTAGGATTAGTGCTAGGGTTAGTGTTAGGGTTAGCCCTATGGTTAGAGCTAGAGTTAGGGTTAGGGTTAGGGTTATGGGTTAGTGTTAGGGTTAGGGTTCGTGATAGGGTTGGGGGATACTATGGGGTTATACATAATTTCAGGTCTAGGGCAAGGGTCAAAATTAGAGACAGGGCTAGAGTTACGTTTTGGGTTAGGATTAAGGCTAGGTATAGGCCTAAGATGAGGACTAGAGTTTGTGTTATGGTTAGGGCTAGGATTAGGGCTGTGGCTAATGTCAGGTCTGGGTTCATGGTTATGGTTAGTTTTAGGGTTAGGTTATGGCTAGGTCTAGTGTAAGGGTTAGGTTTAGGTTAATGGTCAGGTTTAAAGCTAGGTGTATTATTAGGGTCAGAGTTCGAGTAGGGTTTGGTTTACGTAAAGATTTATGGTTAAGGCTTGAATTAGGGTTAGGGATTGGGTTAGGGTTCGGGTTAGGGTAATTGATAGGGTTAGATTTAGGGTTCAGGTTAGGTTTAGAGTAATGAATAGGGTTAGTGTTAGCAATAGTGTTAGCATTAGGCCTAGGGTTAGCATTTGGGTTAGGCTTATCTTTAGGGTAATGGATAGGGTTAGAGCTAAGGTTAGGGCTAGGGATAAGGTTTGAATTAGAACTAGGGTTAGGTTTAGGCCTAGGGTTCATGTCAGGGTTAGGTTTGGGGTAAGTGTTAGTGTTTAAGCTAGGAGTTGGGCTAGTGTCAGGGTTAGGGTTAGAGTCAGGGCTAATGTTAGGGTTAGGGTTAGGGTTAAGTTTAGATTAAGGTTAGAGTTTGAGCTAGAATTAGGGTTAGGGCAAGGGTTAGGGTTACGGTTAGGTCTAGGCTTATGGTTAGGGTTACAATAAGGACTGGGTTTAGGGCTAGGATAAGGGCTATGTTTTGTGTGAGGTTTATGGCTAGCATTAGGGCTATGGGTAATGTAAAAACTAGAGATATGGTTATGGTTAGTTTAGGTTTAGGGTAATGGATAAGTCTAATTTTCTAGTTAGGGTTTGGTTTAGGGTAAGTTTTAGAACTAGGGTTTGTTTTAGGGTAAAGTTCATTGTTTGGGTTAGGGTTATGTTTAGGCTGAGGGCCAGATTTAGGACTAGCATTTGGTCTAGGTATAGAGTTAGTCTTTACATTAGGTTAATGGTTATTGTTAGGGCTAGTGCTAGTTTTTTGCTGAGGGCTAAGGCTAGATTTATAACTCTATTTAGGATTAGGTTTGGTCTAGTGCTAGTGTTACTGTTAGGTTTAGGTATAGGTTCACCAGTAGGAGTAGGGTTAAGTTTCGCTTTAGAGTTAGTGTCAGGTTTAGACCTATGGTTAGTGTTAGAGTCATAATAAGGGTCAGTGTTAGCGTTAGTTAGTATTAGAGCTAGAATGAGGCTAGGGTTAGGACTAGTAATAGAAATAGAGTTTTAGGTAGGCTAAGGATTATGGTTAGGACTAGGATAGCATTATGGTGAGGCTTTAGCTTAGGGTAAGGGATAGGGTTAGAGGTAGAGTTAGGGTTAGGGTTAGGGTTAGGGTTAAACCTAGATTTAGGGCTCAGAATAAAACTAGGATTTTGTTAGCATTAGGGCTACAGCTAATGAAAGAACTAGGATTCTGATTAGGGCTAGTTCTAGGGTTAGCGTTAGGTCAATGTTTAGAGCTAGGATTACTGTTAGGTCTGAGTAAGGGTTAGGGTTACTTCTAGGATTAGGGTTAGGACTCAAATTAGGGCTACATTTAGGGCTAAGTGTAGGGTTAGCGTTTGGTTTAGGTTAAGGGTTAGGGTTAGTGTTATTGCTTTATTTTGTTTAAGGCTAGGGTACTGTTAGGGCTAGTTTTCCAATTAGCATTAGGATTAGGGCTAGTGTTAGAGTGAGATTTAGACTTAAGGTTAGGGTTAGATCCAGATTTAGGCTAGGATGAAGGTTAGGCTAGGTTTGGGGCTAGGGATAGGGATAGGGTTTGGGTTTTGATAATGGATAGGTTTAGAGCTAGGGATAGGGCTAGGGCAAGAGTTAGAGTTAGTCTTCGGGCCAGGGGTTAGTGTTTAGGTTTAGGGCTAGGGCTAAATTAGGGCTAGATTAGAGCTATGGTTAGTGGTAGGTTTAGCCTAGGTTTTAGGGCTAGGGTTAGGGTTATCATTAGGGTTAGGGTAAAGTATGATTTTACAGCTACATTTAGGGCTAGGGCAAAGCATAAAATTAGGGTTAGGGCTAGGGTTAATGTTAAGGTTAAGGTTAAGGCTAGGCTTAGGGATAGGATTAGAGCTAGGATTTGTGTTAGGGTTAGGGCTAGGATTATGGATAAGGCTAATGTAAGGTCTAGGGTTATGGTTAGGGATGGTTTTAGGGTAAGGATTATGTCTAGGTCTATTGTAAGTGTTAGGTCGAAGTTAAGATCAGGTTTACAGCTAGGTATATTATTAGGGTCAGAGTCAAGTTTAGGGTATGGTTAGGTTAAGGATTAGGTTAGGGCTCAAATTAGCATTAGGGTTAGTGTTAGGGTTAGGGTAATGGATACGGTTAAGTTTAGGGTTAAGGTTAGATTTAGAGTAATGGACAGGTTTAGGGTTAGGGATAGGGTTAGGTTTAGGCCTAGGAATAGAATTTGGTTAGGGTTATGTTTAGGGTAATAGATTGGATTAGAGCTACAGTTAGAAATAGGGTTATGGTTAGGTTAGAGCTATGGTTAGAGTTAGGCCTAAGGTTAGAATTTGGTTAGTGTTATGGTTAGGTTAATGGATAAGATTAGAGCTAGGGACAGGGCTAGATGATGGTTAGAATTAGGGCTATGGTTTGGGTTAGATTTTGGGTTAGGACAAGGTTTAGTTTTATGGTTAGGTTTAGATTAATTGTTAGGGCTAGGGTTAGGGTTAGGGCTAGTGTTAAATCTAGGGTTAGGGCTCTGATTAGGTCTAGGTTTTGAGTTAGGTTAGGGCTATTTAGGACTACGGCTAATGTTATGATTAGGGCTAGTGTTAAGTTTAGCATTATGTCTAAATCTAGTGTGTAGTTTAGGTTTAGGTTTACGGTGATGATTAGAGATAGGGTTAGTGTTACTGTCAGAGTCAGGATCAGTGTTACTGATCAGGGTTAGGGATAGACTTGAATTAGGGCTAGGGTTAAGGCTAGGTGTAGGGTTAGGGTTTGTGTAAGGGTTAGGGTAAGAATTAGGGACAGGTCTAATGTCAAGTCTAGGATTTGTTTGGTTAGGGTTAGCGTTAGGTCTCTGTCACAGTTTTGTTTTACAACTAGGACTAATTTTAAGGATTAGCAGTAGAGTTAGTGGTAGTGGTATGGTGAGGTTTATGCTAAGATTTATTTTTATGGTTAGATCTAGGTTTAGGGCTATGGCTAGATTTAGGGCTAAGGTTCAGGCTAGTGTTGGGGTTATTAACGGATAGAGTTAGAACTAGAAATAGGCCTAGGGCGAGAGTTAGAGTTCGTCTTAGGGCTAAGGTTAGGGTTAGATTTAGGGTTAGGGCTAAATTAGGGATAGATTTAGGGCTGGGTTAGTGTTAGGGTTAGGCCTAGGTTACGGTTAGGGTTAGGGGAAGGGATTGGTTTATAGCTAGTTTTAGGGCTAGGGTGAGAGTTAAAATTAGGTTTTAACTAGGATTAGGATTAAGGCTATGTTTAGCGCTAGAATGAGGGTTTGTGTTGGGGCTAGGGCTAGGATTAGGGATAGAGCTAATGTCAGGTCTAGTTTATGTTTAGTGTTAATTTTAGGGTTAGGTTACGGCTAGGTCTAGTGTAAGTGTTAGGTTTAGGTAATGGTCAGGTTTAAAGCTAGTTGTATTTTTAGGGTCAGGTCCAGGTAGGGTTTGGTTTAGGTTAAGTTTTAGGGTTAAGTATCGAATTAGCTTTAGGATTAGGGTTACAGCTAGGGTAATGTATAGGATTATGTTTAGAGTTCAGGTTAGATTTAGAGTAATGAATAGGGTTAGTGTTAGAAATAGGGTTAGCATTATGCCTAGGGTTAGCATATGAATTACTCTTATCTTTAAGGTAATGGATAGTGTTAGAGCTAAGGTTAGGGCTAGGGATAAGGTTACGATTAGGGCTAGGGTTAGGGTTAGGCCTAGGGTTAATATCAGGTATAGTTTTAGGGTAAGTATTAGTATTTGATCTAAGGTTAGGTCTTGGGCGAGGGTTAGGTTAGAGTCAGGGCTAGGGTTAGGGTTAGGATTATGTTTAGGTTAAGGGTTAGAGTTTGAGCTAGGTTTAGGGCTAGGGCGAGCATAGGATTAGGATTAGGTCTAGGATTATGGTTAGGGTTACATTTAGGGCTAGGTTTAGGGCTAGGATAAGGGCTAGGTTTCATGTGAGGTTTAGGGCTAACATTAAGGCTATGGGAAATATAAGAGCTAGGAATATGTTTATGGCTTGGTTTAGGGTCAGGGTTATGGATATGTCTAGTGTTAGGGTTAGATCTAGAGTTTGTTTAGGGTTAAGGGTCATTTTTCAGGAGAGGGTTAGGTTTAGGGTGAGTGACTAGCGTTGGGTCATAAGTTAGGTTAATGGTTATTGTTAGGACTAGTGCTAGGTTTTTGTTTAGGGCTAGGGCTAGATTTATGATTATATTTAGGATTAGGTTTTGTCTAGTGCTAGTGTTACTGTTAGGTTTAAGTATAGGTTTACTGGTATGGGAAGTGTTAGGTTTTTGTTTACTATTAGGGTCAGGTTTAGACTTAGGGTTAGTGTTAGGGTCAGAATAAGTGTCAGGGTTAGGGTTAGGTTTAGAGCTAGAATGAGGGCTAGGATAGGACTAGTAATAGAGTTAGAGTTTGAGGTAGGCTAAGGATTAATTTTAGGACTATGGTAGCATTAGGGTTAGGGTTTGGCTTAGGGAAAGGAATAGGGTTTAAGGTAGGGTTAGGATTAGGGTTAGGTTTAGTGCTAGGGTTAGGGTTAGGGTTAGAGTTAATAATTAGGGTTAGGTGTCATATTCGGGCTAGGATTTGTGTTATCATTAGGGCTATGGCTAATGAAAGAACTAGGTTTCTATTTAGGGTTAGTTCTAGTGTTAGCGTTAGGGCAATGTTTAGAGCTAGAGTTAGTATTAGGGGCCGAGTTAGTGCCAGGGTTATTTCTAGGGTTAGGGTTAGGACTCAATTAGCAATAAGGCTAGATTTAGGACTAGATGTAGCTTTAGGGTTTGGTTTAGGTTAAGGGTTAGGGTTATGGCTCCGTTTTGTTTTAGGTTAAGGTAGATTTATGGCTAGTTTTCCAATTAGCATTAGAGTTAGGCCTAGTGTTAAGGTGAGGTTTATACTTAATTTTAGTTATAGATCCAGGTTTAAGCCTTGGGTGAAGGTTAGGGCTAAGTTTGGGGCTAGGAATAGGGGTAGTGTTTGAGTTATGGGAAGAGATATGTTTAGAACTACGGATAGGGCTAGGGTGAGAGTTAGAGTTAGTCTTAGGAATAGGGATAGGGATCGGGTTAGGTTTATTGTTAGGGCTAAAATAGGGCTAGGATTAGTGCTAGAGTTAGTGTTAGATTTTGGCCTAGGTTTAGGGCTAGGGTTAGGGTTAGCATTAGGATTAGGGTAAGGTATGATGTAACAGCTATGTTTAGTGCTAGGACAAGGGATAACATAAGGTTTAGGGCTAGAGTTAAAATTAGGATTAGGATTAAGGCTAGGCTTAGAACTAGGTTTAGGTCCAGGGGAAAGGGCTAATGTCAGGTCTAGGGTTAAGGTTAGGCTAGGGTTAGGGAAAGGGCTATGGCTCAGTTTTGTTTTAGAACTAGGCCTAGGGTTAGTGCTAGTCTTATGATTAGTGATAGTGTTAGGGCTAGTGGTAGGGTAATAATTAGGCTTAGATTTATTGTTATGGTTAGATCAAGGTTTAGGTCTATGGCTAGGGATATGGCTAAGGTTAGGACTAGTGTTAGGGTTATGGTAATGGATACGGTTAGAACTAGAAATAGGGCCAGGGCCAGAGTTTGAGTTAGTCTTTGGGCTAGGGTCAGGGGTAGGTTTAGGTTTAAGGCTAAATTAGGGCTAGGATTAGCGCTAGGGTTAGTGTTAGGGTTAGGCCTAGGGTTAGGGTTAGTGTTAGTGTCAGGGTTAGGATTAGGTTTAGGGGAAGGGATAAGGTTATAGGTAGCTTTAGGGCTATGGTGAGGGTTAAAATTAGGGTTAGGTCTAAGGTTAGGGTTTGAGTTAGGATTCAGGCTAGGTTTAGGGTTAAGCTGATCGTTTGTTTAGGGCTAGGGCTAGGATTAGGGCTAGGGCTAATGTCAGGTCTAGGTTTATGGTTAGTATTAGTTTTAGTGTTAGGTTATGGCTATGTCTAGAATAAGGGTTAGGTTTATGGTAGGAGTCAGGTTTAGAGCTAGGTGTATTATTAGGTTCAGGTTCCGGGTAGGGTTTGGTTTAGGTTAAGATTTAGGGTTAATGCTTGAATCAGCAATGGGTTAGGGTTAAGGTTAGGGTAATGGATAGAATTAGGTTTATGGTTCCAGTTAGGTTTACAGTAATGGATAGGGTTAGTGTTAGCAATAAGGTTATCGTTAGGATAGCATTTGGGTTAGGCTTTTCTTTAGGGTAATGGATAGGGATAGAGCTAAGGTTAGGGCTAAGGTTAAGGATAGAATTAGGGTTAGGGTTAGGGTTAGGCCTAGGGTTAATATTAGGGTTGGGTTTAGGTTAAGTGTAGGCATTTGAGCTAGGGATAGGCCTAGGACAAAGGTTACAGTTTGAGGCAGGGCTAAGGTTAGGTTTAGGGTTAGGCTTATGTTTAGACTAAGGATTAGAGTTTGAGCTAGGGTTAGGGTTAGGGCGAGGTTTAGCATTAGGGTTAGGTCTAAGGTTATGGTTAGGGTTATGATTAGGGCTAGGTTTAGGGCTAGGATAAGGGCTAGGTTTTGTGTGATGTTTAGGGATAACGTTAGGGCTATGGGTAATGTAAGAGTGAGGGATTTGTTTATGGCTAGTGTTAGGGTCAGGGTTATGGATAAGTCTAGTGTTAGGGTTAGGTTTTGGTTTAGGATAAAATTTATAGCTAGGGTTTCTATTAGATTAATGTCATCATTGGGTTAGTGTTAGTTTTATGGTTAGGGCCACAATTAGGACTAGTGCTTGGTCTAGTGATAGGTTTAGTCTTTATGTTAGGTTAAGGATTATTGTTAGGGCTAGTGCTAGGTTTTTGTTTAGGGCTAAGGCTAGATTTATGACTCTATTTAAGATTAGGTTTGGTCTAGTGCTAGTGCTACTGTTAGGTTTAAGTATAGGTTTCCCTGTAAGGGTAGTGTTAGGGTTTGGTTTAGGGTTAGGGTCAGGTTTAGATCTAGGGTTAGTGTTAGGGTCAGAAAAAGGGTCAGTGCTACCATTAGGATTAAAGCTAGAATGAGGGCTAGGTTTAGGACTAGTAATAGAGTTAGGGTTTGGCGCAGGCTAAGAATTAAGATTAGGACTAGAGTAGCATTAGGAAGAGGGTATGGCTTAGGGTAAGGGATAGGTTTAGAGGCACAGTTAGGTTAGAGTTAGAGTCAGGGCTCGGATTAGGACTAGGATTTGTGTTAGCATTAGGGCTATGGCTAATGAAAGAACTAGTTTTCTGATTAAGGCTCGTTCTAGGGTTAGCGTCATGGCAATGTTTAGAGCTAGGGGTACTGTTAGGGTCCGACTCAGGGTCAGGGTTATTACTATGGTTAGGGTTAGGACTCAAATTAAGGCTAAGTTTAGGGATAGGTGTAAGGTTAGTGTTTGGTTTAGGTTAAGGGTTAGGGTTAGGATTATGGCTCGGTTTTGTTTTAGGGCTAGGGTAGGGTTAGGGCTAGTTTTCCAATTAGCATTAGGTTTAGGGCTAGTGTTAGGGTGAAGTTTGGGTTTAAGGTTAGGGTTTACAACCAGGGTTAGGACTAGTGTGATAGTTAGAATTAGGGTTGGAGCTAGAGATTGGGCTAGGTTTTGGGTTATGGTAAGGGATAGGTTTTGAACTACAGATAGGACTAGGTCAAGAGTTAGAGTTAGTCTTAGGGCTAGGGATCAGAATAGGTTTAGGATTAGGGTTAATTTAGGGCTAGAATTATCCCTAGGGTTAGTGTTATATTTTGGCCTAGAGTTAGGGCTAGGGTTAGGGTTAGCATTAGGGTTAGAGTAATGTATTATGTTACAGCTACATTTTGGGCTAGGGTACAGGATAAAATTAGGGTTAAGGTTCCAGTTAAGGTTAGGATTAGGATTAAGGCTAGGCTTAGGGCTAGAATTAGGGATAGGGTTTGTGCTAGGGTTAGGGCTAGGGTTAGGGTTAGGGCTAATATCAGGTCTAGGGTTATGGTTAGGGATAGTTTTAGGCTAAGGTTTATGGCCAGGTCTATTGTAAGTGTTAGGTTGAAGGTTAGGTTCAGGTTTACAGCTAGGTGTATTACTAGGGTCAGAGTCAGGGTTAGGGTATGAGTTAGGTTAAGGTTTAGGGTTAGGGATAAAATTAGCATTATGATTAGGGTAATGCATATGGTTAGGTTTCAGGTTCGGATTAGGTTTAGAGTAATGGATAGGGTTGGGGTAAGGCATAGGGTTAGAGTTAGGCCTAGGGATAGAATTTGGTTAAAGATATGGTTCTGGTAATGTATAGGATTAGAGCTACAGTTAGGACTAGGATTATGGTTAGGCTAGGGCTATAGTTAGGTTTAGGCCTAGGGTTAGAATTTGCTTAGGGTTATGGTTAGGGTAATGGATAAAATTATATCTAGGTTTAGGGCTAGTGTTATGGTTAGGAATAGGGCTATGGTTTGGTTTAGGTTTCAGGTTAGGACAAGGTTTAGATGTAGTGTTAGGTTTAGGTTAAGTGTTAGGGCTAGGGATAGTGTTAGGGCTACGTTTAAAATAGGGTTAGGGCTCGGATTAGGGCTAGGTTTTGGGTTAGGTTTGGGCTAGTGTAGGACTATGGTTAATGTAAGAACTAAGGTTACAATTAGGGCTAGTATAAGGGTTAGCCTTAGGACTAAGTCTAGAGTTTATATTAGGTTTAGGTTTAGGGGGATGATTAGAGATAGGGTTAGTGTTTGGGTCAGAGTCAGAATCAGTGTTACTCCTAGGATTAGGAATAGGACTCGAATTAGGGCAAGGGTTAAGGCTAGGTGTAGGGTTAGGATTTGTGTTAGGGTTAGGGTAAGAATTAAGGATAGCACTAATATCAGGTCTAGGGTTAGTTTAGGTTAGGGTTAAGGTTGGGACTATGGCTCAGTTTTGAGCTAGGGCTAGGGTTAGGGCTAGTTTTGAGATTATTGATAGTGTTAGAGCTAGTAGTTAGGTGAGGTTAGATCTTATGTTAATTGTTATGGTTAGATCTAGGTTTAGGTTTAGGGCTATGGTTAGGGCTAAAGTTATGGCTAGTTTTATGGTTATGATAACAGATAGGGTTAGAACAAGAAATAGGGCTAGATTTAGAGTTAGAGTTAGTCTTAGGACTAGGGTTATGGGTGGGTTTAAGGTTCAGGCTAAATTAAGGCTAGGATTAGCGCTAGGGATAGTGTTAGAGTTAGGCCCAGGGTTAGGGTTAGGGTTAGTGTTAGAGATAGGGTTAGGTTTAGAGAAAGGGATGGGGTTATAGCTAGGTTTAGGGAGAGGGTGAGATTAGAATTAGGGTTAGGGCTAGGTTAGGGTTCAGGTTATGATTAAGACTAGCTTTAGGGCTAGGTTTGAGGATTTGAGTTAGGGTTAGGGCTAGGATTATGGATAGGGCTAATGTCAGGTCTAGGGTTATGGTTTGGAATAGTTTTAGGGTTAGGTTATGGCTAGATCTAGTGTAAGGATTACTTTTAGGGTAAAGGTCAGGTTTAGAGCTAGGCGTATTATTAGGATCAGGGTTGGGTAGGGTTTGGTTTAGTTTAAAGTTTAGAGTTAAGGGTTGAATTAGCATTAGGGTTAGGGTTAGTGTTAGGGTAATGGATAGGGTTAGGTTTAGGGTTCAGGTTAAGTTTAGAGTAATGGATAGGGTTAGTGTTAGTGACAGGGTTAGCATTTAAATTAGGCTTATCTTTAGGTTAATGGCTAAGTTTAGAGCTAAGTTTAGTGCTAGGGTTACTATTAGGATTAAGCCTAGGATTAGGTTTAGGCCTAGGGTTAGTGTTAGGGTTAGGTTTAGAGTAAATGTTAGTATATGAGCTAGGGTTAGGGCTAGGGCTATGGTTAGGGTTAGAGTCAGGGCTAGAGTTATGGTTAGGGTTATGATTAGGGTTAAGGGCTAGTATAAGGCTAGGTTTTTGTGGTGTTTATGGCTAGCATTAGGGCTATCAGTTAGTGTTAGTGTTAGGGTTAGGGTTAGAGTTAGGGCCAGAATTAGGACTAGTGTTGGGTCTAGGAATAGGGTTAGTCTTTGGGTTAGGTTAAGGGTTATTTTTAGGGCTAGTTCAAGGTTTTCCTTTAGGGCTAGGGCTAGATTCATTATTATATTTAGGATTCGGTTTAATCTAGTGCTAGTGTTACTGTTAGGTTTAGGTACAGGTCTAATGGTAGGGGTAGGGGTAGTGTCCAGTTTAGGGTTAGTATGAGGTTTAGTTCTAGGGTTAGTGTTAGAGTCAGAATAAGTGTCAGGGTTTGGGTTAGAGTTACAGCTAGAATGTGGGCTAGGGTTAGGACTAATAATAGAGATGGGGATTGGGGTATGCTAAGGATTAGGGTTATGACTAGGTAACATTAGGGTGAGGGTTTGGCTTATGGAAAGTGATGGGTTTAGAGGTAGGATTAGGGTTAGGGATAGGTTAAGTGCTAGGGTTAGGGTTAGGGTTAGTCTTGGGGTTAAACCTAGGGTTAGAGCTAGGATTACCACTAGGATTTGTGTTAGTTTAGTGCTACGGTAATGAAAAAAACTTGGTTTTTGATTAGGGCTAGTTCTAGGGTTAGTGTTAGGGCAATGTTTAGAGCTAGGGTTAGAGTTGGGATCCGAGTCAGGGTCAGGGTTACTTCTAGGGTTAGGTTTAGCACTCAAATTATGGCAAGGTTTAGGGCTAGGTTTAGGGTTGGTGTTTGGTTTAAGTTAAGTGTTAGGGTTAGGTTTATGGTTCAGTTTTGTTTTAGGGCTAGATTAGGGTTAGGGCTACTTTTCCAATTAGCATTAGGGTCAAGGCTAGTGTTAGGGTGAGCTTTAGGCTTAAGGTTGGGTTAGATTCACGTTTAGGACTAGGGCAAAGTTAAGGGCTAAGGTTGGGGCTAGGGATAGGGCTAGAGTTTGGGTAATGGAAAGGGACAGGTTTAGAACTAGGGATAGGGCTAAGGAGAGCATTAGAGTTGGTCTTAGGGATAGGGATAGGGTTAGGTTTAGGGTTAGGGCTATATTAGGGCTAGGATTAGTGCTAGGGTTAGTGTTAGGTTTAGGCCTAGGTTTAGTGCTAGGTTTAGGGTAAGGTATGATGTTACAGCTACGTTTTGGGCTAGGTCAAAGGATAAATTAGGAATAGGGTTAGGGTTAAGGTTATGGTTAGGATTAAGGATAGGTTTAGTGCTAGGATTAGGGCTAGGGTTTGTGGTAGGGTTAGGGCTAGGATTAGAGCTAGGGCAAATGTCAGGTCTAGGGTTATGGTTATGGATAGTTTTAGGATTAGGTTTATAGCCAGATCTTTTATAAGTGTTAGGTTGAGTGTTAGGGTCAGCTTTACAGCTAGGTTATTATTAGGGTCAGAATCAGGGTTAGAGTATGTGTTAGGTTAAGGATTAGGGTTAGGGCTCAAATTAGCATTAGGGTTAGTGTTAGGGTTAGGGTAATGGATATGGTTAGGTTTAGGGTTCAGTTTAGGTTTAGGGTTATGGACAGTCTTAGGGTTAGGGATAGTGTTAAGGTTAGGCCTAGGGATAGAATTCAGTTAGGGTTATGGTTAGGGTAATGGATAGGATTAGAGCTACAGTTAGGACTAGGGTTATTGTTAGGTTAGGGCTATAGTTAGTGTTAGGCCTAGGGTTAGAATTTGGTTATGGTTATGGTTAGGGTAATGGATAAGATTAGAGCTAGGGACAGGGCTAGGTTTATGTTTAGAATTAGGGCTATGGTTCAGGTTAGGTCAAGGTTTAGTTGTTGGGTTAGGTTTAGGTTAAGTGTTAGGGCTAGGGTTAGGGTAAGGGATAGGGTTAAAGCTAGGGCTAGGGCTCAGATTAGGAGTAGGTTAGTGATAAGGTAGGACTATGGCTATTGTAAAAACTAGAGTTAAGATTGGGGCTAGTTTTAGAGTTAGCATTCGGTCTATGTCAAGGACTTGTTTTAGATTAGGTTTAGGTTTAGGGAGATGATTAGAGATAAAGTTAGTGTTAGGGTCAGAGTCAGGATCAGTGTTACTGATCAGGGTTAGGGATAGGTCTCGAATTAGGGCTAGAATTAAGGCTAGGTGTAGGGTTAGGTTTTATGTTAGGGTTAGGGTAAGAATTAGGGATAGGGCTAATGTCAGGTCTAGCATTACCGTTAGGCTAGGTTTAAGGTTAGGGCTATGGCTCAGTTTTGTTTTAGAGCTAGGGCTACAGTTAGGGCTAGTTTCAGGATTAGGCTAGTAGTAGGATGAGGTTTAGGCTTAGATTTATTGTTATGGTAAGATCTAGGTTTAGGGCTACGGCCTGTATTACAATTAAGGTTAGCTCTAGTGTTATGGTTATGATAACAGGGTTAGAACTATAAATAGGACTGGGGTGTGATTAGAGTTATTCTTTGGGCTAGGGTTAGGGGAAGGTTTAGGGTTAGGGCTAAATTAGGGCTAGGATTAGCGCTAGGGTTAGTGTTAGGTTTAGGCCTAGGGTTAGGGATAGGGTTATGGTTAGTGTTAGTTTTAGGTTTAGAGTTCGATTTAGGGGAAGGGATGGGGTTATTGCTAGGTTTATATTTAGGGTTTGGGTTAGAATTTGATTTAGTGATAGGGTTAGGGTTCAGGTTAGGATAAAGACTAAGTTTAGTGCCAGGATAAGGGTATGTGTTAGAGCTAGGGCTAAGATTAGGGCGAGGGCTAATGTCAGGTCTAGGTTCATAGTAAGTGGTAGTTTTATGGTTAAGTTATGGCTAGGTCTAGTGTAAGGATTAGATTTAGGGTAAGGGTAAGGTTTAGAGCTAGGTGTTTTGTTAGGGTCAGGATCCGAGTATGGTTTGGTTTAGTTTAAGGTTTAGGGTTAAGGCTTGTATTAGCATTAGGGATCGATTTAGGAGTAGGATAATGCATAGGGTTAGGTTTAGGGCTAATGTCAGAGTAATGGATATGGTTATTGTTAGCAATAGGGTTAGCATTTGGTTTAACCCTAATGGATAGGGTTAGAGCTAAGGTTAGGGCTAGAGATAAGATTAAGTGTATGGCTAGGGTAAGGGATAGGCCAGGGTTGATGTCAGGGTTAGGTTTAGGGTATATATTAAAGTTTGAGCTAGAGTTAGGTCCAGGGCGAGGGTTAGGGTTAGAGTCAGGGCTAGGGTTAGGGTTAGGGTTAGTGTTATGATTAGGGAAAGGGTTAGAATTTGAGCTAGGTTTAGGACTAGGGTGAGGGTTAGGGTTAGGGTTAGGTCTAGGCTTATGGTTAGGGTTATAATTAGGGCTAGGTTTAAGGCTAGGATAAGGGCTAAGGTTGTGTGATGTTTATGGCTAGCATTAGAGCTATGGGTAATGTAAGAGCTTGGATTATGATTATGGCTAATTTTACGGTTAGGGTCATGGATAAGTCTAGTGTTAGGATTAGGTTTTGGGTTAGGATAAGTTTTAGAGCTAGGGTTTGTGTTAGGGTAAGCGTAGTGTTTGGGTTAGGGTTAGGGCCAGAATTAGGAATAGCGTGGGTCTAGGGATAGGGCTAGTCTTTGTGCTAGATTAAGGGTTATTGTTAGGGCTAGTTCAAGGTTTTTGTTTAGGGCTAGGTCTAGATTTATGACTCTATTTAGGATTAGGTTTGGTCTAGTGCTAGTGTTACTGTTAGGTTTAGGTATAGGTTCAGGTAGGGGTAGAGTTAGGGTCCGGTGTAAGGTTAGTGTCAGGTTTAGATCTAGGGATGTTAGGGTCAGTATAAGGGTCAGGGTTTTTGTTAGGGCTAGAGCTAGAATGAGGCCTATGGTTAGGACTAGTAATAAATTTAGGGTTTGGGATAGGCTAAAGAATAGTGTTAGGACTAGGGTAGCATTAGGATGAGGGTATGGCTTAGGGTAATGGATAGGATTAGAGGTAGGTTACGATTAGAGTTAAGGTTAGGGTTAGAGACAGGGTTAGGGTTAGGGTTAGTGTTAGGGTTAAGGTTAGGGTTAGCGTTAGGGTTAGTGTTAGGTTTAGTGTTAGGATTTGTGTTAGGGTTAGGGTTTGGGTTAGCTTAGTGTTACAATTAATATTAGGGTAATGGTTAGGGTTAGGATTAGTATTAGGGTTAGGGTTAGGTTAGTGTTATGGTTAGGGTTAGTGTTTGTAATACGGTTAGGTTAGGCTTAGGGTTCAGGTTAGGGTTAGGGTTAGTTTTAGAGTTAGTGTTACGGTTGGCTTTAGGGTTAGTGTTAAGGTTAGTGTTAGGATTAGTGTTTGGTTATGGTTAGGGTTTGAGTTAGGGTTAAGGTTATCATTAGGGTTAGGGTTAAGATTAGAGTTAGAATTAGGGTTAGGGTTAGGCTTACATTTAGGGTTAGGGTTAGTTTTAGGTTTAGGTTTAGGGTTAAAGTTAGTTATAGGGTTAGGGTTGTGGTTAGGTTTAGTGTTATTGTTATGGTTAAGGTTAGGTTAAGAATTAGGTTTAGGTAGGGGTTAGGGTTAGGTTAGGGTTAGGGTTAGGGTTTGGTTAGGATTTGTGTTAGGGTTAGCATAAGGTTAAGTGTTTGTGTTAGGGTTAGGGTTATGGTGTGGGTTCGTGTTAGGGTTATGGTTAGGATTAGTTTTAGGATTCGTGTTAGTGTTAGGGTTAGTGTTAGTGTTAGGGTTACATGTAGGTCTACTGTTAGGATTAGGGTTACTGTTACAGTTAGGGTTAGGATTATTTTTTGGGTTAGTGTTAAGTTTAGGTTTAAGGTTAGTGTTAGGATTAGGTATAGAGAAAGTGTTAGGGTTAAGGTACGTTTATGGTGAGGTTTAGTGTTAGTGTTAGTGTTAGTGACAGTCTTATGGTTAGGTTTAGATTTAGGTACGGTTAGGGTTAGGGTTGTGGTTTGGGTTAGGGTTTGTGTTAAGTTTAGGGTTAGAGTTTGTGTTAGGATTAGGGTTAGGGTGTGGGTTTTAGTTAGGGTTACTGTTAGGGTTCAGGTTAAGGTTCGTGTTAGGTTAGGGCTAGGTTTATTTTTAGGGTTAGGTGTAAATTTTCAGTTTGTGTTAAGGTTAGTGTTATGGTAAGGGTTAGGGTTAGGGTTAGGATTAGTGTTTGGGTTAGGGTCAGAGTTCAGTTTAGTGTTTGTGTTAGAGTTAGGGTTAGAGTTAGGGTTATGGTGAGGTTCAGGGTTAGGGTTAGGGTCAGGCATAGGATTAGGTTTAGTGTTAGAGTTAAAGTTAGGGTTAGAATTAGGGTTAGTGTTAGAATTAGGGTTAGGGATAGGGTGCGGTTAGGGTTAGGTTTTGTGTTAGAGTTAGGGTTAGGGTTACGGTTAGGATGAGGGAAAGATTTAGGTTTATCTTTAGGGTTAGTGTTGGGTTTAGGTTTAGTATTAGGGTTATTAATAGGGTTAGGGTTAGGGTTAGAATTAGGTTTATAGTTAGGGTTAGTGTTAGGGTAAGGGTTAAGTTTAATTTTGGTGTTAATTTTAGGGTTAGAATTAGTGTTAGTGATAGGTTTCGTGTTAGGGTTAAGATTCATTTTAGGGTAAAAATTAGGGTTAATGTTTGTTTTAGGGTTATGTTTAGGGTGAGGTTTAGTGTTACACTTAAGGTTAGGTTTAGGGTTAGGGTTAGTGTTAGGGTTAGGGTTTATGTTATGTTTAGTGTTAGGATTAGTGTTAGGATTAGTGTTAGTGTTAGGTTTAGGATTTGGGATAGGTTTAGTGTTAGTGTTAGTGTTAGGGTTATGGTTAGTGTTAGGTTTAGGGTTATGGTTAGGTTTAGTGTTAGGGTAGGTGTTAGGGTTAGGGTTAGTGTTAGGGATTGGGTTCGGGTTAGGGTTTGGGTTAGGGTTTGTGTTAAGTTTAAGGTTAGGGATACAATTTGTGTTAGGGCTAGGTTTAGGGTTATGATTGAATTATGGTTAGAGTTAGGGGAGTCAGGGTTAGTGTTAGGGTTAAGGGTAGGGTTAGGGTAAGTGTTAGGGCTAGTGTTAAGATTAGGGTTAGTGTTAGTGTTAGTGTTAGGGTTAGGGTTATGTTTAGTGTTAAAGTAAGGGTTAGTGTTAGGTTCAGGGATAGGGTTACATTTAGGGTTAGTGATAGGGTTAGGGTTAGGTTTAGGTTTAGTATTAGGTAAGATTTAGGATTATTGTTAGGGTACGGGTTAGGTTTAGGTTTAGGGTTCTTTTTGAATTAGAGTGAGGATAAGGATTAGGGAACGTGTTAGGGTTAGAGTTAGTTTAAGAGTTAGGATTAGGAAAAATGTTAGGGTTAGTGTTATGGTTAGAGTTATGGTTTGTGTTAGGTTTAGCGTTAGAGTTAGGGTTTGGGTTAGGGTTAGCGTTATGGTTACGGTTGGATTAGGATTAGAGTTAGGATTAGGGTTAGGGTTAGTGTTACGTTTAAAGGTAGGGTTAGGGTTATGATTAGGGTTAGGGATTGGGTTAGTGTTAGGTTTAGGTTTATGGTTACGGTTAGTGTTAATGACAGCATTAGGTTTAGGGTTAGTATTAGGTAAGGGTTAGGGTTATTGTTAGGGTAAGGGTTAGGGTTAGGGTTAGTTTTAGAATTAGGGTGAGTATCTGGGTTAGGGATCGGGCTAGGTTTAGGGTTAGATTAAGAGTTAGGATTAGGTTTAGTGTTAGGGTTAGGGTTATGGTTTATGTTAGGTTAAGGGTTAGGTTTTGGGTTTGGGTTAGGGTTAAGTTTAGGGTTACAGTTAAATTAGGGTTAGATTTAAGGTTAGGGTTAGGGTTAGGGTTAGTTTTAGGGTTAAGAATAGGGTTAGGCTAAGGGTTAGGGTTAGGGTTAGGATTGAGGTTAGGTTAGGGTTAGGGTTGTGTTTTGGATTATGATTTGTGTTAAGGTTAGTGTTTGGGATCGGGTTTTTGTTAGGTTTAGGGTTAGGTTATTATTTTGTGTTAGGGTTACTGTTAGTGTTAGGGTTAGGTCTACGTTTAGTGTTAGGGTTAGGTTTAGTGTTACGATTAGTGTTTCGCTTAGGGTTAGAGTTAGGTTTAGGGTTTGTGTTAGAGATAAGGTTAGAGATAGTGTTAGAGATAGGGTTAGGGTTAGGGTTACGTGAGGTTTAGGGTTAAGTTTAGGGTTAGGGTTAGGGTTAGGTTTACGGTTAGGATTAGAGTTAGGTTTAGGGATATGATTAGGGTTAGTGTTAGTGTTTTGGTTAGGGTTAGGTTTAGGGTTAGGGTTAGTGTTAGGTGTAGGTTTCGTGTTATGTTTAGGGTTAGGATTAGTGTTAGGGTTAGTGTTAGTGATAGGTTTAGGATTAGTTATAGGTTTGGGGTTAGTGTTAGTGTTAGGGTTAGAGTTAGTGTTAAGTTTAAGTTTAGGGTAAGCCTTAAGGTTAGTGTTAGGTTTAGTATTAGGGTTAGGGTTATGTTAATGTTAGAGTAAGGGTTAGTGTTAGGGTTAGGGTCAGTGATAGGGTAAGGTTTAGGTTTAGGTTTAGGGTCATAATTAAAGTTAGTGTTAGTGTTAGGGTTAGGGTTAGGGTGAGTGTTAGTGTTAGGGTTAGTGTTAGGATTAGGTTTAAGTTAGGGTTAGGGTTAGGGTTAGGGATGGGGTTAGATTTCGGTTTAGGGTTCCTGTTAAGGATAGGTTCAGGTTTAGATTTAGGTTAGGGTGAGCGTTTGGCTTAGAGTTCCTGTTACAGTTAGGGTTAAGGTTAGGGTTAATGTTAGCTTTAGGTTTAGGGTTATCGTTAGGGTTAGTTTTAGGGCTACAGTTAGTGTTAGCGTTAGTGTTTGGTATAGCATTATAATTAGGTTTAGGTTTAGAGTGAGACTTAGGATTAGGGTTAGTGTCAGGTTTGGAGTTAGGTTTACTTTTAATGTAAGGGTTAGGATTCAGGTAGGTTTAGGGTTTGGGTTAGTGTTAGGGTTAGGGTTAGGTTTCGGTTTAGATTTTGGGTTAGGGTTAGGGTTGATGTTATTGTTAGACTTAGGGTTAGTGTTAGGTTTAGCGTTATGTTTCGGATTATGTTAGTGTTAGAGTAAGGGTTAGGGTTAGAATAAAGTTTAAGGTTGGGGTTAGGATTGGTGTTAGTGTTTGGCTTAGGGTTAGGGTTCCAGTTACACTTAGGGTTAGTGTCAGAGTTATTGTTAGGGTTAGGTTTTGGGATAGTGTTAGGGTTAGTGTTAGGGTTAGGGTTATGGTTTGTGTTAGGGTTAGAGTTAGGTTTAGGATTTGTTTTAGGGTTAGGTTTAGGGTTAGTGTTGGATTATGGTTAGAGTTAGGGTTAGGGTTAGGCTTAGTGTTAGTTTTAAGGGTAGGGTTAAGGTTAGTGTTAGGGTTAAAGTTAGGTTTAGGTTTAGGGTTAGTGGTAGGGTAAGGATTATGGTTAGGGTTACCATTAGGGTTAGGGTTAGGGTTAGCATTAGGGTTAGTATTAAAGTTAGGTTAGTTAGGGTTCAGTTAGGTATGGATTAGAGTGAGGGTTAGGTTACTGTTAGGTTTATGATTTGGATTTGTGTTTGTGTTAGGGTTATGGTTAGGATTAGGGATAGGGTTAAGTTTAGGGTTAGGGGTATAGTTAGGGTTAGGTTTTGGGTTCATGTTTGGTTTAGGGTTAGTGTTAATGTAAGTGTTAGGTTTAGGGTTAGTGTTAAGGTTAGGTTTAGGGTTAGGATTAGGATTAGTGTTTGGTTTAGGGTTAGATTTAGGATTAGTGTTAGTGTTTGGGATAGGGTTAGGGTTATTGTTATGGCTAGTGTTAGGTTTAGGGTTAAGTTTAGTGTTTGTGTTAGTGTTAGGGTTAGGGTTAGGGTAGGGTTAGGATTAGGTCTGGGTTCATATTAGGGTTAGGTTTGGGTTAGTGTTTAATTTAGATTTAGAGTTTTTTTTAGAGTTAGGTTTAGGGTGAGTGTTAATGTTAGGGTTAGTGTTAGGATTAGTGTTAAATTAGGGTTAGAGTTAGGGTTAGGGTTAGGGTTAAGGTTAGGTTTGGGTTTAGGGTTCCTGTTAATGATATGTTCAGGTTTAGATTTAGGTTAGGGTGAGCGTTTGGCTTAGAGTTCCTGTTACATTTAAGGTTAGGGTTAGGGTTAGAGTTAGGTTTAGGTTTACGGTTAGTGTTAGGGTTAGTGTTAGGACTACAGTTAGGGTTAGCATTAGTGTTTGGTATAGCATTATAATCAGGTTTAGCTTTAGAGTAAGGCTTAGGATTAGGGTTAGTGTCAGGTTTAAAGTTAGGTTTAATTTTAATGTAAGGGTTAGGGTTAGGGTAGGTTTAGGGTTTGGGTTAGTGTTAGGGTTAGGGTTAGGTTTCAGTTTATGTTTCGGGTTTGCTTTAGGGTTGATGTTATTTTTACGGTTAGGGTTAGGTAAGGGTTCGGGTTGAGGTGAGTTTATGGTTAGGATTAGGGTTAGGTTTAGGGTTAGGATTATGGTTAGTGTTGGGATTCGGGTTAGGGTTAGAGTTAGGGTTAGTGTTAGTGTTAGGTTTATGGTTAGGTTCAGACTTAGGGTTAGGTTTTGGGTAAGTGTTAGGGTTACTGTTACGGTTAGGGTGAGAGTTCTTTTGAGAGTTAGGGTTAGTGTAAGATTTAAAGTTATGGTTATGATTAGGGTTAGTTTTAGGTTGAGATTTAGTGTTTGGATTAAGTTTAGGGTTAGGGTTATGGTTAGAGTTAGTATTAGGATTAGGTTTTATGGTTAGTGTTAGGTTAGTGTTAGGGTTAGGGCAAGTTTAGGGTTAGCATTAGTTTTATGGTTAGGGTTAGGGTTAATTTAAGATTTAGGGTTAGGGTTATGATTAGAGTTAGTGTTACTGTTAGTGTTAGGGTTAGAGTGAGTGTTACGGTTAGGGTTATGTTAGGGTTAAGGTTAGTGTGAGGTTTAGGTTTAGTGTTATGTTTAAAGTTAGTGTTAGGATTAGGATTAGGGTCAGTGTTTGGTTTAGGGTTAGGTTTAAGTTAGGACTAGGATTAGGGTTAGGTTAGAGTTAGTGTTAGGGTTAGGGTTAGGGTTATTTTGGGGGTTAGGTTTTGTGTTAGGGATAGGGTTATGTTTAGGTTTATTTAGGGTTAGGTATACGGTTCATGTTAGGTTTAGGGATAGGGTTAGTGTTAGGTTTAGGTTTAGGGGTGAGTTTTAGGTTTAGTGTAATTTTTAGGGTTAGGATTATGGTTAGCATTAGGGTTATGGTTAGTGTTAGGATTAGGTTTAAGGTTAGTGTTAGTGTTTGATTAGGTTCAAGTTAGGGTTTAGGGTTAGGTTTAGGTTTATGATTACATTTAGTATTACTGTTATGGTTTGGTTTAGGTAGAGTGTTAGGTTTAGAGTTAGGGTTATGGTTAAGTTTGGCGTTAGGTTTAGGGTTAGTGTTATGGTTAGGGTTACAGTTATGATTAGTATTAAGGTTAGGTTTAGGTTTACGTTTATGGTTAAGTTAGGATCAGGGTTGGGTTTTGAGTTAATGTTAGGTTTAGGGTTAGGGTTGGGGTTATGATTTGTGTTAGTGTTAGGGTTAGGGTTTCTTAGGATTTTGGTTAGGGTTAGGGTTCGTGTTAAGGTTAGAGTTAAGGTTAGTGTTAATGTTAGTATTAGGGTTCGTGTTAGGATTAAGGTTATGGTTAGTGTTGTTAGGGTTAGGGTATGTTTAGGGTTAGGCTTACTGTTAGTGTTAGGGTTAGGGTTAGGTTTAGGGGTAAAAATACTGTTAGGGATAGAAATAGGTTTATAGTTAATGTTAGGGTTAGGGATAAGTTTAGGGTTAGTGTTATGTTTAGGGTTAAATTTAGGGTTAATGTTATGGTTAGAGTTAGGGTTAGGTTTTTTTTAATGTAAGGGTTAGGGTTAGAGTTAGGGTTAAGGTTTGGGTTAGTGTTCGAGTTAGCATTAGGGTTCGGGTTAGGGTTTGGATTAATGTTAGGGTTAGGGTTATGGTTTTGGTTGTGTGTTAGGTTTAGGTTTAGGGTTAGCATTACAGTTAGTATTAGGTTTAGAGTTAGTGTTAGGTTTAGTGTTATTTTTAGGGTTAATATTAGGGTTGAGGTTAGTGTTAGGGTAAAGTTTAGGTTTAGGGTTAGTGTTAGTGTTAGGTTTAGTGTTAGTGTTAGTGTTAGGATTAAGCTTAGGGTTAGACATAGTGTTAAGGTTCGTGTTAGGATTAGAATTAGTGTTAGTGTTAGGTTTAGGTTAGGGTTAGGTTTAAGGTTAGGTTTATGTAAGGGTTAGGGTTAGAATTAGGTTAATGTTAGTGTTAGGTTTAGAGTTAAGGTTAGGTTTAGTTTTAGGTTTATGGTTAGTGTTAGTGTTAGGGTTAGTGTTAGAGTTAGGGTGAGGTTTAGAGTTAGGGTGAGGGTTAGGTTTAGTGTTAGGGTTAGGGTTAGGATTAGTGTCAGGGTTAAGGTTAGGTTAAGGGTTAGTGTTATGGTTATTGTTAGTGTTAGGGTTCATATCAGGTTTAGTGTTAGGATTTGTTTTAGTGTTATGTTGAGGATTACAGTGATGGTTATGGTTAGAATGATGGGTAGGGTTAGTGTTAGGAATAGTGTTTGGGTAAGGGTTAGTGTTAGGTTTTGGCATAGTGTTAGGGTTAGAATTAGGGTTAGGGTAAGGGTGAGTTTTAAGGTTAGTGTTAGGATTAGGATTATGGTTAGGGTTATGATTACAGTAAGGATTAGTTTTAAGGTTAGGGTTACTTTTAGGGTAACTTAGGTACTGTTAAGTCTTAGGGTTAGGGTTAGGGCTAGGGTTAGGTTTAATGTTAGGGTTAGGTTTATTTTTAGGGTTTTGGTTAGGGTTAGGTTTAAGTTAGAGTTATGGTTAGCGTTAGGGTTCAAGTTAGGGTTAAGTTTAGGGTTAATGTTGGGTTTATGTTAAAGTTAGGGTTAGGGTAGGGTTAATGTTAGGGTTAGGTTTAGGGTTAGGGTTAGGGTTAGTGGTAAGGTTAGTGTTAGGTTTAGGGTTAGTTTAAGAGTTAGGGTAAGGGTTAGTGTTAATGTTAGGGTTAGGGTTCATGTTAGCATTAGTGTTAGGGTTAATGTTAGGGTTAGAGTTAGGTTTAAGGTTACCTTTAGTATTAGTGTTTGGGTTAGGGTTATAGATGTTGTTAGGGTTAGGTATAGGTTTAGGGTTAGTTTTAGGGTTAGGGGTAGGGTTAGTGTAATTAAAGGGTTAATTTTATGATTATGGTTCATGTTAGGTTTAGGGTTAGGGTTATGTTTAGGGTTAATTTTAGGGTTAGGGTTAGGGTTATTGTTCAGGTTAGGGTTAGGATCAGTTTTAGAGTTAGGGTTAGGGTTAGGGTTAGTGTTAGGATTAGTGTTAGGGTGAACAATATGGTTTGTGTTAGGGTAAGGGTTAGGGTTATGGTTTGTGTTAGGTTTAGGGATACGGGTAAGGGTTATGCTTATGGTTAATATTAGAGTAAGAGTGAGGCTTAGGGTTAGGTTTAGGCTTAGTTTTAGGGTTACGCATAGGTTAGGGTTAGTGTTAGGGCTAGGGTTAGGGTTAAGTTTAGGTTTAGTGTTAGGTTTAGGGTTAGAGTTTGGGTTATGGCTAGTTATAGGGTTGGGGTTGGGGTAAGGGTAAGTGTTATGATTAGAATTAGGGGTAGTGTTAGGGTTAGGGTTTATGTTAGGGTTATGGTTTGGGTTAGGGTTAGGTTTCCGTTAGGCTTAGGGTTAGGGTTAGGATTTCATTTCTTGTTAAGTTTATTTTTAGGTTTAGGGTTAGGGTTAGGGTTTGTGTTAGGGTTAGGTTTACGGTTAGGGTTTTTGTTAGGTTTAGGTTTAGGGTTAGTGTTATGTTTAGTTTTAGATTTAAGGTTACTTTTAGGGTTAGGTTTAGGGTTAGGTTTAGTTTTAGTATTAGGATTAGCGTTTGTGTTAGGGTTAGGGTTAGTGTTAGGGTTAAATTTAGGCTTAGGCTTAGTGTTACTGTTAGTTTTATGTTTAGGTTTAGGATTAGGAATAGTGTTAGATTAGGGATAGGTTTAGGGTTAGTGACTGGATTAGGGCTAAAATTAGGATTAGTGTTAAGTTTAGGATTAGGGTTAGTGTTAGTGTTACAGTTAGTATTAGGGTTAGAATATGTATTAGGGTTAGGGTTAGGGTTAAGGTTAATTTTAGGGTTATGTTTAGTGTTACAGTTAGGGTTTTGTTTAGTATTAATGTTTGGGTTAGGTTTAGTGTTAGATTTAGTTTTGAAATTAGGGGTAGGGTTAGGTAAAGGGTGAGGTTTAAAGGTAAGTATTAACGTTTGGGTTAGGGTTAGGTTTAGGGTTAGGGTTAGGTTTAGTGTTAGGTTTAGGTTTAGTGTTAGGGTTAGTATTAGGGTTAAAGTTAGGGTTAGGGTTATTGTTAGAGTTATGATTAGGGTTAGGGTTTGTGTAAGGGTTAGGTTAGGGTTAGGGTTAGGGTTGTATTTTGGGTTAGGGTTAGAATTTGGGTTAGGTTAGGGTTAGTGGTAGGTTTAGGTTTAGGCTTAGTGTTAAAATTAGGTTTAGTTTTAGGGTTAGGGTTAGTGTTAGGGATAGT
The DNA here is from genome assembly GCF_047511675.1 of Marmota flaviventris. Taxonomy (NCBI): domain Eukaryota; kingdom Metazoa; phylum Chordata; class Mammalia; order Rodentia; family Sciuridae; genus Marmota; species Marmota flaviventris. The sequence goes on from NC_092499.1 coordinate 132,005,188, forward strand.
GTTAAGTTTAGGGAGAGGTTTAGGGTTAGGGTTAGGGTTAATATTAGGTTTAGTGTTAGGTTTAGTGTTATGATTTTTGTTAGGTTTAGGTTTAGGGTTATTTTTAGAGTTAGTGTTAGTGTTAGGGTAAGGGTTAAAATTAGGGTTCTGGTTAGGCTTACATTTAGTTTAAGAGTTAATGTTAGGGTTAGGGTTTCAGTAAAGATTAAGTTTAGTTTACTGTAAGGATTAAGGTTTGGGTTAGTGTTACGGTTAGGTTTAGGGTTAGTGTTTCATGTAGGGTTAGGGATATGTTTAATGTTAGTGTTAGGGTTAGGGTTAAGGTTAGGATTAGCATTATTGTTAGGTTTAGGTTTAGGGTTAGGCTTAGGGTAAGTGATAGAGTTAGGGTTCGGATTATTGTTAATGTTAGGGTTAGTGTTAGGTTAGGGTTAGGGTTATTTTACTGTTAGGGTTACTGTTTTGGTCAGGGTTTGTGTTAGGGTTAGGGTTAGGGTTAGAGTTATGCTTAGGGTTAGGCTTAGGGTTTGTGTTCGTGTTAGGGTTAGTGTTAGGGTTAGTGTTAGGTTTAGTGACAGGGTTAGTGTTAGGGTTAGGATTAGTGTAAGTGTTAGGGTTGTGGTTAGGTTTAGGGTTAGGTTTAGTGTTAGCGTTATGGTTAATGTAGCTTTAGAGTTAGGGTTAGGTTAGTGATAGGGTTAGGGTTAGTGTTCGAATTATGTTTCGTGTTAGGGTTACTGTTATTGTTATTGTTAGGGTTAGGGTTAAGATTAGGTTTAGGGTTAGTGTTAGGGTTTGGATTACAGTTAGGATTTGTATTAGTAATAGGGATAGGCTTAGTGTTAGGATTAGGGTTAGGATTCCTGCTAGTGTTAGTGTTAGCGTTATGGGTAGGTTTAGGTTTCGTTTTACAGTTATTGTTAGTTTTAGTGTTACAGTTAGTGTTAGGTATAGTGTTAGGTTTAGGGGTAATGTTAGGGTTTAGGGTTAGAGTTAGGGTTATTTTTAGGGTTAGGGTTAGTGTTACGGTCAGGGTTAGTGTTAGGCTTAGTGTTAGGATTAGGGTTAGTTTTAGGTTTAGTCTTATGGTTATTGTTAGGGCCAGTGTTAGGGCTCGGTAAGGGTTAGTGTTAGAGTTGGGTTAGGTTTACTTTTATGGTTTGTGTTAGGGTTTGTGTTCAAGTTAGGGTTAGGGCTATGGTTAGGTGTAGGGTTATGTTGAGGTTTAGGGTTAGTGTTAGTTTTAGGTTTAGAATTAGTGTTAGGGTTAGCATTAAGGTTAGGGTTAGGGATAGGAGGAGGGTAAGTTCAAGGGTTAGAATTAGGTTTAGGGTTAGTGTTGGTGTAAGGTTTAGGGTTATTGTTAGCTTTAGGGTTAGGGCTCAGGTTAGGGTTAGGTTTAGGGTAAGGTTTAAGGTTAGGGTTAGGTTTAGGTTTAAGGTTTGGGTTAGGGTTAGGGTTATGGTTAGAGTGAGTGTTAGGGTTAGGTTTGGGTGTGTTTCAAGTTAGTGTTAGGGTTTGTTTAAGGGTTAGTTTTAGTATTAGGGTTTGGGTTACAGTTCAGATTAGGGTTAGGTTTAGGTTTAGGTTTAGGTTAGGGTTAGGGTTAGTGTTAGTGTTATGGTTAAGGTTAGGGTTAGGGTTAGGCTTAGTGTTAGGTTTAGGGTTATGATGAGAGTTATGTTAAGTGTTAGGACTAGGATTAGTGTTAGGGTTTAGGATAGGGTTAGGGTTAGGGTGAGTGTTAGGGTTAGGGTTCGTGTCATGTTTTGGGTTAGGGTTAGGGTTCATGCCATGTTTGGGGTTAGGGTTAGGGTGAGTGTTAGGGTTAGGGTTAGTGTTAGGTTTAGTGTTAGGGTTAGTTTTAGTGTTTGGGTTAGTGTTAAGGTTACAGTTATGGATAATGTTAGGGTTAGGGATAGGTTTATATTTAGTTTTAGGCTTAGGGTTAGTGTTAGTGTTATGGTTAGGGTTAGGGATAAGGTTAGTGTTAGGGTTAGGTTTAGGGATATGATTAGTGTTAGGTTAGGGATTAGGATTAGGGTTAGTGTTAAGTTTGCTTTTATTTTTAACATTAGGGTTAGTATTACTGTTTGGTTAGGGTTAGTATTACTGTTTGGTTAGGGTTAGGGGTAGGGTTAGTGTTAGTGTTTGGGTTAGGTTTAGGGTTAGGGTTAGTGATACGTTTAGGGTTATGTTTAGGGTTAGTGTTAGTGATAGGGTTAGGATTGGTGTTAGGTTTAGTGTTAGGGTTAGGGTTAGGATTAGTGTTAGGGTCAGTGTTAGTGTTAGGAATAGGGTTAAGGTTAGTGTTAGTGTTAGTTTTAGGGTTAGGTTTAGGGGTAGGTTTTGTGTCAGGGTTAGGGTTAAGTTTTGGGTTAGGATTAGGGTAAGTTTTAGGGTTAGGGTTATGGTTACAGATAGAGTTAGTTTTAGGGTTAGGATTAGGGTTAGTGTTAGGGTAAGGGTTAGTGTTATTGTTAGTGTTAGGGTTAGTGTTAGGGCATGTGTTAGGGTGAGGGTTAGGTTTAGTGTTAGGGTTCGGGTTAGTGAGAGGTTTAGTGTTAGGTTTAGGGTTAGGGTTTGTGTTATGGTTAGGGTTAGGGTTAGAATTAGGGCTTGTGTTAGGGTTGGGTTAGTTTTAGTGTTAGATTTAGTGTTAGGATTAGGGCTCGAGTTAGCATTTGGGTTAAGATTACATTTAGCATAATGATAATTTAGGGGTAGGGTTCAGGTTAGGTTTAGGGTAATGGATAGTTTAGATTTAGTGATAATGCTAGGGTCAGCCTGAGCATTATCATTAGGGTTATGCTTGGGTTTGGGTAATGGATAGGGTAGAGCTAGAGTTAGGGCAAGGTTTATGGTTAGAGTCAGGGCTAGGGGTAGGATTAAGTTTAGGTTTAGTGAAAGGATTAAAGTTAGGGTTAGATTTAGGGTAAGGGTTAGGGCTAGGTTTAGGGTTCGAGTTAGGGTTAAAGCTAGGTTTGGGTCTTTGATTAGGTCTAGGTTTTGGGTTACATTAGGGCTCTTCTTAGGGATACAGCTAACGTAAGAACTAAGATGATAATTAGGGCTAGTTTTAGGGTTACATTTAGGACTAAGTCTAGTTTTAGGATTAGGTTTAGGTATAGGGTGATGTTGTTAACTAGGTTAGGGTTGGGGTCAGAATCAGGATCACAGTTGGTTTTATGGTTAGGGATAGGACTCAAATTAGGGGTAGGCTTAGGGCTAGATGTAGAGTTAAGACTTGGTTTAGGTTAAGGTTTAGGGTTAGTCCTATGGCTCGGTTTGTTTTAGGACTAAAACTAAAGTTAAGGGTAGTTTTAGGGTTAGCATTAGTGTTATTGCTACTGATAGGGTGAGTTTAGGCTTAGGAGTAGATTTAGAGTTATTATTAATTCGAGGGTTAGGGCTATGGCCAGTGTTAGAGCTAAGATTAGGACTAGTGTTTGGATTATGATAAAGGATAGGGTTAGAACTAGGGATAGGGCTATGATAAGAGTTAGAGTTAGTCTTAAGTCTAGAGTTTGGGTTAGAGTTAGGGCTAAATTAGGGCTAGGAATAAGTCTAGGGTTAGTGTTAGGCTTAGGCCTAGGATTAGGGTTATGTTTATGGTTAGGTTTAGGGTTAGATTTAGGGGAAGGGATGCCTGTTTGATTTCCACCTCCATTTCCATTTACCCATAGGTGTCAAAATGAAGTGAAACCTTAAAATACAAAGTTTTCATGATAGTGAACCATTAAATTGAGAAGAACCTTCCTTGGGAGCATATTAAGGCTAGATAAAAGATGACTCCTGCTCAGTTTCAAAGAAATTTGAACAAAACTAACTCTCACCCTATCATTACCTCTTAACCCTAGCCCTAGCCATAACCCTAAACCTAACATTAACCCTAACCTGATTAGAGAAGCATTGATCCTAGAATTCCCACACTTGGGGAGCCTTGTGAGGCAAGCTAAGTGATGAATCCTATGCAACATCAAACAAATCTGACCAAATAATTATGGGAGGTATTTCAGTACATGCATATTTTCCAGTTTTCTCATAAAGGGCTCTCGGACTAAGTTGTTTTTGCATGCTTAAGCATAAGCCTACTTTTACAAGGAACATACCAGAGTCCCTAGAGAAAAATGATGGAGTGTGTGAAGTTTCAAGCAGCTAGCACAAACCCTGTTTGATTTTCAGCTCCATTAACTTTCCCATATAGGTCAAAATAAAGTGAAATCTTAAAATACAAAATTTTCCTGACAGCGAACCTGTGAACGGAGAAAGCCTAAACATGGGAAACAGAGTAAATCTAGCTAAAAGATAAATCCTGCCAAATATCAAAGAATTTTGAATAAAACTAACTCTAACCCTAACATTAGCTCTAACCCTAGCTCTTCCCCTAAACCTAACAGTTTTATGAAACCTTTGACTGTAGAATTTCCAAACTTGGGCAGCCTAGTGGGGAAACCTAAGGGATGAATGCTGCACAGTATCAAAGAAATCTGTCCAAAATGTTGATGGAGTATATCAGTACATGCATATTTCCTGTTATCTCCTAAAAGACTCTTGGATAAAGTTGTTTTTACATGCTTCAACTTAGGTGTACTGTCACAAGAACAAGATTGTTCACAGAGAATGATGGAGTGTGAAGTTTCAAGCAGCTAGCACCAATGCTGTTTGATTTTCAGCTCAATTTCCTTGACCTGTATAGGACAAAATAAACTGAAACTTTAAAATACAAACTGTTCCTTACAGTGAACCATTGAACCTAGGAGGCCCAAACAGGTGGAGTATAGTAAGGATAGGAGAAAAATGAATCCTGCCTGGTATCAAAGAAATTTGAAAAAAGTAACTCTAATCCTAACAGTAGCTCTAACACTAGCCCTAAAACTATCCTTAACACAAACCCTAACCTGATTGAAAAACTGATTATCCTAGAAGTCCCAAACTTGGGGAGCCTAGTGGGCTAAGCTATCATATGAATCCTATGCAGTATCAAAGAAATATGATCAAATAATTGAGGTGGTATTTCAGTTCATGCATATTTCTCTGTTTTTGGCTAAAGGGCTCTCAGATAAAGTTGTTTTTGCCATCTTCATCTTGGGGCTACTTTCACAAGGAACAAACCAGAGAGTTCCCAAAGAGAACTATTTCAGTGTTTGAAGTTTCAAGCAGCTAGCACCAAACAGGTTTGATTTCAAACTCCATTTTCATTTACCTATATAGGTCAATATGAAGTGAAACCTTAAAATACAGAGTATCCCTGTTAGCAAACCATTGAAATGAGAAGGCCCAAACCTGAGGTACATATTATGGCTAGGTAAAAGGTGACTCCTTCCTAGTATCAAAGAAATTTGTACAAAATCACTCTCACCCTAACACTACATCTAACCCTAGCCCTAAACCTAAACTTAATACTAACCCTAACCTGATTAGAGAACCATTGATCCTAGAAGTCCCACACTTGGAGAGGTTTGTGGGGAAAGCTACATCATGAATGCTACTCAGTATCAAACAAATCTGACAAAATAATTATTGGAGGAATTTCAGTGCATCCATATTCCCTGCTTTTTCCTAAAGGGCTCTCGGGTAAAGTTGTTTTTGCATGTTTCAGCTTAGGCCTACACTCACAAGGAACAATCCAGAGTGTCCCACACAAAGAATTGAGGGTGTGTGTGCAGTTTCAAGCAGCTAGCATAAACTCTGTTTGATTTCCAGGTCCATTTACATTTACTCGTATAGGTCAAAATGAAGTAAAATGAAAACATTAACAGTTCTGGACACCAAACAGTTGAACCAAAAGGTCTGAATCTGGGAAACAGAGTAAGGTTGGTTAAAGATGAATCCTGGATTCTATCAAAGAAATTTGAATAAAGTAACTCTAACCCTAACACTACCTCTAATCTGAGCCCCAATCCAAGCTGTAAACTTGACTCTTATCGTATACCTAACCATTACAATAGACCTAGCCATAAAACTTTCTCTAAAACTACACCTAACTCTAACCCTAGACCTGAAATTAGCCCTAGCCATAATTCTCTCTCTAACCCTAACACAAACCCTAGCTCTTATCCTAGCCCTAAACATAGCATTAATTACAACCCTAACCCAAACTCTAGGCCTAACCCTGACACTAACCCTCACCCTAATCTTAGCCCTAATTTAGCCCTATCCCTAACAGTAGACCTAAGACTAACTCTAACTCTCACATTAGACTTTCACTTGTTCTAACCATATCCCTTACCATAACCCTAACCCTAGCTCTAATCCTAGTCCTAACCCTTGCCCTATCCTTTGCCCTAGCATTAACCTTAGAAAATACCTAACTCTAAATCGAGCCCTAACCCAAAGACTAAGCCAAACCCTAATACTAACCCAAAACATAACACTAATCCTAAAACTAGCTCTAACACTAGCCCTAAAAAAACCCGAGCTATAGCTATAACCCTAACCCCTAACCTAAACCAAACCCTAACCCATAACCCTAGCCCTGATATGAGTTGTAAGCCGAACTCTTAAGCTAACCCTGAACCTGACACTGACCCTAACACTACTAGCTCTAAACATCGCCCTAACCCTAAACCTAATCCTAACACTAATTCTAGCACTAAAACCCTAAAACTAGCCCTAAACATCTCCCTAGTACTTACATTACCCCTAACCCTAATTCTATCCCTAACTTAATCCAAAACCTAGCCCTAATCCTAGCTTTAACCCTAGCCCTATTCATAACCATTAACCTAGCCCTAAACTGATCTCTAACTCTATTCATTACCATAACCAAAACCATAACCCTAATGCTTAACCCTAGGCATGAACCTACACATATCCCTAATCTTAACCCAATCTATTATCCTGAACCTAACCTGAACCTAAACCTAACCCTATCTTTACCCTAACCCTAACACTTACACTAATTCAAGCCCTAACTTTAAACCTTAACCTATCCCAAACCCTAACCCTGACCTTGACCCTAATAAAACCCCTAGCTCTCAACTTCAACATAACCATACACTTAACCCTTACCCTAGACGTAGCCATAATCCTAACCCTAAAACTATCTTTAACCATAATTCTGGACCTGAAATTAGCCCTAGCCCTAATCCTAGTCATAAACCTAAAACAAACCCTAGACCTCATCCTAGCCCTAAACCTAGCTTTAATCATAACCCTAACACTATCCCTACCCCTAACCCTAATTCTAACCCTCACCCTACCTCTATACCTAGCTATAATGCCATCTCTTACACTAAACTTAACCCTAACCCTAACCCTAACTCTAGGCTTAAGCCAAACAATAAACCTAGACCTAATGCTAGCACTAATTTAGCCCTACCTCCAATCATAACACTAACCCTAGCCCTAAGCGTCACTCTAACGCTCACCCTATACCTATCTCTAATTCTACCCTATCCCTTACTGTAACCCTATCCCTAGCCCTAACCCTTGCCCTATGCTTAGTCCCAGCCCTAACCCTCGATCTAACTCCAAATCTAACCCTAACACTAAGCCTAAGCTTAACACTTACACTATCCCTAAACCTAACCCTAGGACTTAACCAAAACCAAGCAATATCCCTAACCCTAAACATTAACTTAAAACAAACCCTAGCACTAAACCTAGACCTATTCCTAGCCCAACCACTAGGCTAAACCTAGACCTATTCCTAGCCCAACCACTAGGCTTAACCCTAACACTAACGCTAGTCCTAATCCTAGCCCTAATTGAGACCTAACCCTAACCCTCACACTAAGCCTAATCCTAAGAATAACTCTAATTCTCACCCTAGACATATCCCTAGTTCTAACCATATTCCTTACCATAACCCTAATCCTAGCCCTAAACCTAGCATGAGCCCTAACTCTAAATCTAACCCTAATCCTAAGCCTAAACTTCATTCTAAAACTAGCCCTAACCCTGATGCTAATCCAAAATCTAGCCTTAACCCTAGCCCTAGCCCTAAAACAAAACTGAGCCATAGCCCTAATTGTAAACTCTTAACCTATCCCAAAACCTAACACTACACCTAGCACTAAATTTAGCCCTAATTCGATTCCTAAACCTAACACTAAAACTAACCCTGACACTGACATTGACCCTAAATATAACCCTTGCTCTAAACATCACCCTAACCCTAACCCTAAAACTGGCACAAATTCTAATACTAGTTCATACATTAGCCATAGCCCTAACCCTAGCTCTAAGCAAAACCGAATTCTAGCCCTTATTTGAGACTTAACCCTAGTTTTAAACCTAACCCTAACCCAAACCTAGCCCTAAACCTACCCCTAACCCTAGCCAGAATCCTAACCATAACCCTAGCCTTATCACTAGCTCTAAACCTATCCATTACCCTAAACCTAACCATAACCCTAATATTAACCCTATGCCTAACCTTATTGCTAACCCTAACCTTATTCATTAACCTGAACCTAACCTGAACCCTAAACCTAACCCTATCATTACCCTAATCCTAACGCTAATGCTAATTTGAGCCCTAATCCTAAACTTAACCTAAGCCAATCCCTAATTCTGACCCTTCCTGTAATAATGTACCTAGCTCTAACCCTGACCCTACCCCTAAACCTAACCCTTATACTAGACCTAGTCATAAACCTAACCCTAAAACTACTCCTAACGTAACTATAGACCTGATATTTGTCCTAGCTGTAATCCTAGCCCTAACCTTAACACAAACCATAGCCTAAACCTTAACCCTAACCCTAACCCTAGCCCTAATCCTATCCATAACCCTAGCTCTAAACTTAGCTCTAATCCTATCAATTACCCTAAACCTAGTTCTAATTCTAATGCTAGACCTAGGTCTAAATCTAACCCTATGCCTAACCGTAACCCTATCCATTATGCTAAACCTAACCTGAACCCTAATCCTAACCCTATCATTACACTAACACAAACCCTAATGCTGATTTGAGCCCTAACCCTAAAACCTAACCTAAACAAAACTCTAAACATGACCCTGACCCTAATAATACTCCTAGCTCTAAATTTAACCCTTACCCTAAATCTAACACTTACACTAAACATAACCATAAATTTAACCCAAATCTATCCCTAACCCTAACCCTAGAACTGACATTTGCCCGAACACTAATCCTAGCCCTAACCAAAACACAAACCCTAGCCCTCATTCTAGCCCTTAACCTACCCTTAATCAGAACTCTAATGAAACCCTAGCTCTAACCATAATTCTAACCTTCGTCCCAGCCCTAAACTGAGCTCTAACCCCATCATTTACACTAAACCTAACCCAAAGCCCAAAACTAACCCTAGGCCTAAACATAAACATAAACCTAGCCCTATTCCTAGCCCTAATTAAGCCCTATACCCAACCAAACCCTAAGCCTATCCCTAAGACTAACTCTCACTCTCTCCCTAGCCCAATCCCTAGTTCTAACCCTATTTTTATCATGACTTTAATCCTACTATAAACCTAGAACTTATGCCAGCCATATCCTTAGCCCAAGACCTAACCCTAGATCTAATCCTAACTCTAAATCTAACTCTAAATCTAAGACTAAACCTAACCCTAACACTAGTCCTAAACCAAATGCTAATCTTAAAACTAGTTCTAACCATAGCCCTAGTCCTAAAACAAAATTGAGCCATAGTCCTAACTTTAAAGCTTAACCTAAACCAAAACCTAACCCTACACCTAGCCCTAACCCTACACCTAGCCCTAACCCTAGCCCTAATTCGAGTCCAAACCCTAACCCTAAAAATACCCCTGACTTTAATTTTGACCCTAAAACTATCCCTAGCTCTAAACATCACCCCAACATTAAACCTAACCCTAACACTAGACCTAGTCCTAACCCCAATCTTATAATGAGCCCAAATCATAACTCTACTACAAACATTGGCCATAACTCTAAACCTAGCCCTATCTCTAACCAAAACTTAGCCCTAATCCAAAACCTAACCCTATCTTTAACCCTAAAACTAATCCTAAATGTAGCCCTAAACCTAGGTCTAACCCTATTACTTACTCTAAGCCAATCCTAACCCTAATGCAAACCCTAGGCCTAACCCTAATCCTATTACTAGTCCTAACCCTAGCCCTCATTCTACCTCTAACCATAACTCAAACCTGACACTTATTCTTACCCTAAAGTTAACCATAAGTCTAAACTGGACCTTAACCCTATACTGAACCCTAACACTAGCATTAGAATTAAACCTATTCCTAAACCTAACCCTAACACTAGCCCTAGACCTAAATGTAATCCTAAATCTAGACATATCTCTAGCCCTAGACCTAAACAAAACCAAGCCCTAGCCCTAATAATAAACTTTAACCTAACCCAAACACTAACCCTACCCCTAGACCTAACCCTAGTGATAATTCTGGCTTTAAACCTAAAGCTAACTCTAACCTGAACACTGACCCTGACCCTAACACTAACTCTAGCTCTACACATCACAATAACCCTAACCCTAACACGTGACTTAGCCATAACACAAACCCAAAAACTGGTCCTATCATAACCCTAGTTCGTACATTATCTGTAACCCTAACACTAGCCCTAACCTAACCCAAATTGGCCCTAATCTGACCTTTACCCAGATTTAACCCTAACACTAACCCTAGCTGTAAGCCAATCCCTAACCCTTGCCCTATATCTAAATCTTATCCTATTTGTTACCTTAAGCCAACCCCTAAAAGTAATGCTAACCCTGGCCCTAACCCTAATTCATAGCCTAACCCAAACCCTAACCCTATTACTAGTCCTAACCCTAGCCCTCATTCTAGCTCTAACCATAACCCAAACATTAATCCTAACCCTGAAACTTATACTGACCCTAACACTAACCATTGGTCTAAAATTGACCCTAACCCAAATCCGAACCCTAATACTAGCCCTACCGGTAATCCTATACATAAACCTAAACCTAACACTAGTGCTAGACCTAAACCTAATTCTAAATCTAGCAATAAGTCTAGCTCTAGACTGCAACAACAACCTTTCCCTAGCCCTAACAATCACCCTTAACATACCCAAACACTAACCCTACTTCTAGACCTAACCCTAGTCCTAAATCTGACACTAACCCCAACACTCACTCTAACCTAAACACTGACCCTGACCCTAACATAAACCTAGCTCCAAATCTCACCCTAACTCAAAACCTAATCCTAACACTACATCTAGCCATAACCCTAACCCTAAAAATAGCCCTAAACATAACCCTATCTCTTAATTACCTATGGCCCTAACCCTAAGACTAAACTAACACAAAACCTAGCCCTAATCCTAGGCCTAAACCTAGCCCTAAGTGTAACTCTAAACTAACCCTAACCCTAACACAAACCTAACCCTCACCTTAGAACTAACCCTAGCTCAAAGCCTAACCTTTACCCTAAAGATAAACCTAGCCCTATCCCAAACCCTAATCTAACCCTAACCCTAATCCTAACCTAAACCATAGCTCTAATTCTATACACTACCCTAACCCTAACCCTAATCCTAACCATAACCCTAGCCCTAAACCTAGTTCTAATCCTATCCATTACCCTAACCATAATCCTAACCCTAATTCTAACCCTAGGCTTAACCCTAACCCTATCACAATCCCTAAACCTATCCATTACCCTAAAACTAATCTGTACCCTAATTCTAAGCCTATTCATTACCCTAACCCTAACTCTAACCCTAACACTAATTAAAGCCCTAAACCTAAACCGTAACCTAAACTGAACCATAAGCTATACCCTGACTTTAATAATACATCTAGCTCTAAACTTGACCATTACCTTAAACCTAACCCTTATGCTAGACCTAACCATAAACATAACCCTAAATCAATCCCTAACCATAACCCTAGACTTAACCCTAGACACTTACCCTAACACAAACCCTAGATCTAAAATTTATCCTAACTGAAAAACTAACTCTAAAACTAGACGAACCTTAAATCTACCCATAAACATAACCCTAGCTTTTACATTACCCATACACCCAACACTAGCCCTAAACCTCACAAACAACCTAGCCCTAAACCTAGCCCCAAATCTAGACCTAAGCATAACCCTAAACCTATCTCTAGCATTAACCTTAACACTAAACTGGCTCTGGCCCTAACCCTACTAAAATTCTAATACTTACCCTAAACGTAAAAATAGCCCTAACCCTCAACATAACCTAAACCTAGCCTGAATCCTAACTGTAACCATAGCACAAATCCTAGCACAAACTCTATCCATTACCTTAAACATAACCCTTACCCTAATGCTAACCCAAGCCATAACCCTAACCCTAACACTAACCATAGCCCTGACTCTAAACATAACCCTCAACCTAGACCTAACCTTAGCTCAAACCCTAACACTTCTGCTAAACCTAACACTAACACTAACCCTAGGCCTATCTTGAAACCTAGCCAAAATCCTAAGGTTAACACAAGCCCTAACACTAGCACTAACCCTATCCTTTACTCTAAATATAAACCTAACTCAAATGCTAACCCTAGGCCTAACCCTAATCCTATCGCTAACACTAACCCTATCTATTACTCTAAACCTAACCTGAACTCTAAACCTAACACTATCCATTACTTTAACCCTAACCCTAATGCTAATTTGAGCCCTAACCCTAAACCTTATCCTAAACCAAACCCTAAACCGGACTCTGACCATAATAATACACCTAGCTCTAAACCTGACCTTTACCCTAAACCTAACTTTCCACTAGACCTAGCCATAAACCTAAAGTTAATACTATTCCCAATGATAACCCTAGACCTGACATTAGCCCTAGCCCTAATTCTAGCTCTAACCCTAACACAAACCCTAACCCTCATCCTAGCCCTAAACCTAGCTTTAATCCTAACCTGAACACTCACCCTATTCCTATACCTCATTTTAACCCTCTCCCTAGCCCTGAACCTAGCCATAACCTCATCCCTTCCCTTAAAACTAATCATAACACTAACACTAACCCTAATTCTAGCCCTAACCATGGGTCTAACCCTAACACTAAACCTAGTGCTAATCTAGCCCTAATTTAGCCCTAACCCTAAGCAAATCCCTAATTCTAGCTCTAAGAATAACTCTAACTCTCAACATATCCCTATTTCTATTTCTAAACCTGTCTATTACCATAACCCTAACACTAGCCCTAACCTTAGCCCTAACTTTAGATCAAACCATAACTCTAAATCTAACCCTAACCGTAATCCTAAACCTCACCCTACCACTAGTTGAACACTATCGCAAATCATAAAACTAACCTTAACCCTAGCCCTAGCCCTAAACAAAACCGAGCCATTACCCTAACCTTAAACCTAACCTAAACCAAATACTAACCCTACAACTAGCCATAACCCTACTCAAATTCGAGTCCTAGGACTAAAACTAACCCTTACCCTGACTCATATCCAAACACTAAACCTAGCTCTATATATCACCCTAACCATAAAGTAAATGCTAACACCATTCCTAGCCCAAACCCTAACCCTAAAACTAACCCTAATAATAACCCTAGTTCTTACATTAGCCATAGTCCTAACCCTAGCCCTAACCCCAAAACAAAAATAGCCCAAATCTGAGCCCTAAACCTAGATTTAACCCTAACCCTAGCCCAAGCCCTAAACCTAACCCTAACCCTAGCTCTAAACCTAGCTATAACCCTATCTCTTATCCTAAGCCAAACCCTATCCATAATGCTAACCCTAGTACTAATTGTAATCCTTAGCCTAAATCAAATACTAAACCTATTACTAGTCCAAACCCCAGCCCTCATTCTAGCTCTAAACCTAACCCAAAACCTAACCCTAACCTTCACCCTTATTCTGACCATAACACTAATTATAGGTCTAAACCTGACCCTAACCCTAAACTGAACCCTGAAACTAGTCCTACCAGTAAACATTTACCTAAACCTAACCCTAACACTACCCCTAGACCTAAACATAATCCTAAATCTAGTGATAACTCTAGCCCTAGACGTAAACAAAAACTTAGTCCTAGCCCTAACAATAACACTTAACCTAAAATAAACAATAACACTACCCTTAGACCTAACCCTACTCCTGATTCTGGCTTTCATCCTAACTCTAATTTGAACACTGACCCTAACACTACCACTAAACATAGCTCTAAAACTGACTCTAAACCAAAATCTAAACCTAACACTAGACCTAGCCATATCTCTAACCCTAAAACTATCCCTAATTAGAACCCTAGATCTTACATTACCCATAGCACTAACCCTAGATCTAAACCTAACACAAAACCTAGCCCTAATCTAAGGCCTAAAACTACCGTAAGCATAACCATAACCCTAAACCTAGCCCTAACCCTAAGCCCAACCCTCACCTTAGACCTAAGCATAGCTCAAAGCCTAACCTTTGGCCTAAACATAACCCTAGCTTTATCCCTAACAATAACCCTAACCCTAACCCTAACTCTATACATTACCCTTATGATAACCCTATTCCTAATGCTAAACCTAGGCCTAACCCTAACCCTATCGCAAACCCTAAATCTCTCCTTTACCCTAAACCTACACTGAACCCTAAGCCTAACCCTATCCATTACGCTAAATATAACTCTAAACCTAATGCTCATTTGAGCCCTATCCCTAAATCTTAACCTAATACAAACCTTAACCCTGACCCTGAACCTAAAAATACCCCTAGCTCTAAAACTGACCCTTACCCTAAACTTAGCATTACACTAGACTAAGACATAGACCTAATCCCAAATCTACTCCTAACTGTAACACTAGACCTGACATTATCCATAGCCCTAATTCTAGACCTAACCCTACAACAAACCTTTGCCCTCATCCTAGCCCTAAATCTAGCCTTAATCATAACTGTAACCCTAACTCTAGCTCTAATCATAATTCTAACCCTCACTCTACCTCCAAACCTAGCTATAGCACATCCCTTACCCTAAACTTAACCCTAAACCTGGTCCCAATGCTAGGTCTAAGCTGAACACTAACCCTAGTTCTAATCCTTGCCCTGATTTAGCTCTATCATAAAACTAACCATAACCCTAGCCCTAAGACTAACTCTAACTCTCCCCCTAGACTTATCCCTAGTTCTATCCCTATCATTTACCATAACCCTAAACCTAGTCCTAACCCTTGCACTATCATTAGACCTAGCCGTAATCATAGATCTAACCCTAACTCCAAGTCTTAACATAACCCTCAGCCTAAGCCTAACACAAACACTAGCCCTGACACTAACACTAATCATATAACCTAGGACTAAAACAAAACTGAGCAATAGAGGCTGAGGATGTGGCTCAAGTGGTAGCACATTCACCTGGCATGCGTGGGGTGCTGGGTTTGATCCTCAGCAACAATAAAAATATAATTTTAAAAAAAGATGTGTCCACCAAAAACTAAAAAATTAAAAAAATATTCAAAAATTCTCTCTCTCTCTCAAAAAAAACAAACAAACAAAACAAAACAAAACAAAACAACAACAACAACAAAACAACTGAGCAATACTCCTAACCTTAAACTTTAACATAAACCAAACACTAACACTACACCTAGACCTAATCCTAGCCCTAATTCAAGTCCTAACCATAACCTTAAACTAACCCTGACCCCGAATAATATCCTAACACTCACCCTAGGTCTAAACACCACCCAAAACTTGAACCGAACCCTTAATCGAACACAAGCACTAACCCTACCCCTAGACCTAAACTAGTTCTAATTCTGGCGGTAACCCTAACTTTAACTTTAACTCTAACCCAAACATTGACCCTGCCTTTAAGAGTAAACCTACCTCTAAACCTGACCCTAAACAAAAATCTAAACCTAACACTAGACATAGCCAAAATCCTAACCCTAAAACTAGCACTAATCATAACCCTAGCTCTTACATTACCCACAGCCCTAACCCTAGGCTTAAACCTAACACAAAACCTAGAGTTAATCCTAAGCCTAAGCATAACACTAACTTTAACCAAAATCTAACACTTGATTAGTTCTAATCCTAGCTCAAAGCCTAACCCTATCAATTAGCCTCAAAGCCTAACCCTTATTCTAAACATAAACCTACACCTATCCCTAAATATACCCCTAACTCTAGCCCTAATCCTAAACTTATCCCTAGCTTAAACCTAGCTCTAAACCTACCCATTACCCTAAAACTAAACTTAAACCTATTGATAACCCTAGGCCTAACCCTAACCCTAAACCTAACCAGAAATCTAACACTAGACCAAACCCTAAACCTCACACTCACCATAGACCTAACTCTAGCTCAAACACTAACCCTTACCATAAACCTAAACATAACCATAGCCCTAAACCTAAACCTCAATCTAACACTAACCATAGACCTATGCCTACATCTAACCATATCCATTACTCTAAACCTAACCCTACCCCTAATGATAATGCTAGCCCTAATCCAACCCTAACCTTATCCATACTCTAATCTTATCCCTAGACCTAACTCTAAACCTACCCCTCGCCCTAGCCCTAACCCTAGATCAAAACCTAACTCTTATGCTAAACATAACCCTGACACTAATCCTAGTTCTAACCCTAACCCTAGCCCTAACTCAAGACCTATC